>NC_142807.1:48114568-48154568 GCF_049724085.1 Artemia sp. Qi Xiang Cuo | reverse complement strand
TGTTAGTTTTTGTGTGTGTTTGTGTGTTTAAGTTTTTGTGTGTGTGTTTGTTTTTTAGTTTTTGCGTGTGTGTTTATTTGTTTGTGTGTGTGTGTATTTTAGTTTTTGTGTGCATGTGTAAGTTTTTGTGTGTGTGTAAGTTTTGGTATGTGTGTGTAAGTTTTTGTGTGTTTATGTTTTAGTGTTTTGAGTGTGTGTGTGTGTAAGTTTTTTTTGGTTTTTTTTTGAGTTTTTTTGTGGTGATTTGTTTGTTTTTTTGTGTGTGTGTGTGTGTGTGTGTGTGAGTTTTTGTGTGTGTGTAAGTTTTGGCGTGTGTGTGTGAGTTTTCGTGTGTGTGTGTGTGTAAGTTTGTGTGTGTGTGTGTGTGTGTGTGTAAGTTTTTGTATGCATTTAAGTTTTTGTGTGCATGTAAGTTTTCGTGTGCATGTGTAAGTTTTTGTGTGCTTCCCAAATCATAATTTTCTGAAAGGACACACCTATGAAAGGCTAAGAAATCTAGCTTAGAAAGGTCAAAAATAGCAAATTAACCATCCCAAATCATAGGTTTCAGTCAACACACACCTACGAATGGCTATGAAATCCTGCTCAGAAAAGTCAAAAAATATCAGCCCACACACCCCCAAATCATAGGTTTCAGACATCACACACCTACGAAAGACTAAGAAATCCGGTTATGAAAAGTCAGAAATAGCAAATTACATATCCCAAATCATAGGTTTCAGACAACACTCACCTATGAACGGCTAAGAAACCTAGCTCAGAAAAGTCAAAAATAGCAAACTAGTCATCCCAAACTATATGTTTCAGACAACAAACACCTATGAAAGGCTAAGAAATCCAGCTCAGAAAAGTCAAAAGTAGCAATCCATCCACCCCAAATCATGGGTTTCAGACACTACACACCTATGAAAGACTAAGAAATCCAACTCAGAAAAGCCTGAAATAGCAACCCATACATCCCAAATCATAGGTTTCAGACACCACACACCTACGAAAGACTAAGAAATCCGGTTATGAAAAGTCGGAAATAGCAAATTACACATCCCAAACTATTGGTTTCAGACAACATTCACCTACGAAATACTAGAAAACCTTAGCTCAGAAAAGCCTGAAATAGCAAACTACACATCCCAAATCATAATGTTCTGACAACACATACCTATGAAAGGCTAAGAAACCTAGCTCAGAAAAGTCGAAAATAGCAAACTACACATCCCAAATCATAGGTTTCAGACACTACACACCTATGAAAGACTAAGAAATCCAACTCAGAAAAGCCCGAAATAGTAATTTACATATCCCAAATCATAAGTTTCAGACAGCATTCACCTACGAAATACTAAGAAACCTTAGCTCAGAAAAGTCTGAAATAGCCAACTACTCATCCCAAACCCTAAGTTTCAGACAACAAACACCTATGAGTGACTAAGAATCCTAGCTCTGAAAAGTCCAAAAAGCAAACTGCACCTCCCAAATCATAATTTTCTGAAAGGACACACATATGATAGGCTAAGAAATCTAGCACAGAAAAGTCAAAAATAGCAAATTAACCATCCCAAATGATAGGTTTCAGTCAACACACACCTACGAATGGCTAAGAAATCCAGCTCAGAAAAGTAAAAAAAAAATAGTAACCCACACACCCCAACTCATTGGTTTCGGACACCACACACCTACGAAAGACTAAGAAATCTGGTTATGAAAAGTCGGAAATAGCAAATTACATATCCCAAATCATAGGTTTCAGACAACACTCACCTATGAACGGCTAAGAAACCTAGCTCAGAAAAGTCAAAAATAGCAAACTAGTCATCCCAAACTATAGGTTTCAGACAACAAACACCTATGAAAGGCTAAGAAATCCAGCTCAGAAAAGTCAAAAGTAGCAATCCACCCATCCCAAATCATAGGTTTCATAGAACACACGCCTATGAAAGAATAAGAAATCCATCTCATAAAATTAAAAACTCGCTTAATACATATCACTAATCCTAGGTTTCTTTAAACAGTAACCTAAGAAAGTATAAGAAAACTAGCTCAGAAAAGTCAAAAATAGCAAACTATTCATCCCAAACTATTGGTTTCAGACAACATTCACCTACGAAATACTAGAAAACCTTAGCTCAGAAAAGCCTGAAATAGCAAACTATACATCCCAAATCATAATTTTCTGACAACGCATACCTATGAAAGGCTAAGAAATCCAGCTCAGAAAAGTCGAAAATAGCAAACTACAAATCCCAAATCATAGGTTTCAGACAGCACTCACCTATGAAAGACTAAGAAATCCAACTCAGAAAAGTCAAAAATAACAAACTACATATCCCAAATCATAAGTTTCACTCAACACACATCAACGAAAGGCTAAGAAACCTAGCTCATAAAAGCCTGAAATAGCAAACTACTCATCCCAAACTATTGGTTTCAGACAACATTCACCTAGGAAATACTAGGAAACCTTAGCTCAGAAAAGCCTGAAGTAGCAAACTACACATCCCAAATCATAGGTTTCAGACAATACACATCAACGAAAGACGGGTGCTCGGGGAGAGCCTTTGAGGGCCGTTGGGACCCTTGAGGGTCGTTGGTCCTTTGAGAGCTCGGGGGGACCTTTGGGGACCGGGGGATGGGCTTTGGGGTCCGGAGATGGCAGTTGGGGTCTGGGTGGGCCTTTGGGGCGCCGGGGGGCCTTTGGGTGCCTGGGGGACATTTGGGGACCGGTGGAGGGCCTTTGGGACCCCGTTGGTCCTTTGGGAGCTCGATGTGCCTTTGGGGGGCCCGGGGATGGCATTTGGGGGTCTGGGTGGGCCTATGGGGCGCCGGTGGCCCTTTGGGAGCTTGGGGGGCCTTTTAGTGTCCGGGGGGACAGTTGGGAGCCTGGGGGACATTTGGGGCCTGGGGATGGCCTTTGGGGGTCTGGGTGGGCCTTTGGGGGACCGGTGGAGGGCCTTTGGGAGTTTGGGGGGCTTTGAGGACCGGGGGCTTCCTTCGGGGTTGGGGTAGGAGGATTGGAACCCTTTGGGGTTGGGTTAGAGGACCTCACAACACTGTTCAAATGAAACTTGTGTATTATAACGACCACACTCAAATTCTCTTCTAAAATCTCTTCAAAAATCTTCTTTTAAAATGTCTCTATCTGTTTCGCCGAAATAGTTCCATAACCTGTCTAAAACGGTTTCGCCCAAATAATCCCTAAACGTAAATTCAGCGTGTTCCTTTGTTATTGGCATCTCTGCGCTAACGCATTTCAAATTAATATGAAACCTTTTCGCGCGCTAAAACAATTCATCGCTAAGATGTTTCTTGCCTAATTGTTTCCATGGCCTTTGGTTATTAATATCCTTTGGAGTTCGACCAGTAGAACTGTTCCCGAGGCAAAGACATTAATGATTTGGATCTATTCCTGGAGAAATGTTTCTAGGCGAAAATTTTTAAAGTCTGACAGATGATGTCATTGATTGATTGATCTGTCAAGAAAGGGGAAATTAATTTGTTGTTTCTAAGGGGAATTATTGATTCACGATAGGTGAATTGAGGTCGACAGCACAGGTGTTCTGACTCGTGACTACACCACGTGGTTTATGGTTTTCTCAGTGAGAAAGTTCCTGTTTTTTTAAATTCTCACTGACAAAAACCATAAAAACATACAAAAATGTGAGAAAGTTCCTGTTTTTCAAATTCTCACTGACAAAAACCATAAAAACAGACATAAATGTGACAAAATTCCTTTTTTTTCAAATTCTCACTGACAAAAACCATAAATCATCCATAACCATCCATGAAAACAACCATAAATGTGACAAAATTCATGTTTTTTCAAGTGAGAAAATTCCTGTTTTTTCAGTATCACTGAGAAAACCATAAACCACGTGGTTCTCGTGCCAATATATGGTGTTAAAAAAAGTTGTAGGTGGCAGCAGGGGTGCCACATGGGGTCAATAGGGTCACTTCTACTGTGAACAACGGGTAAATTGCGTAACTCGCAGCCCTTTTCCTAGGGGGAGTTCCCCAAAGGCATAGTTATTGGACGTCTCAACTATGCTGAATCATGTGGCTATCAAAAAATTTTTATCGAATGCCTTTTGGGAAAAGGCGTGGGAGGGGGCTAGTTGCCCTTCTATATTTTTTATCATTTAAAAAGAGCACTAGAACTTTTGATTTCCGATAAAATGAGGTTTCTCGTGAAGATCTAAGATCAATGGTCCGATACGATTACTCCAGGGGAAAAAACATGCATCCGTGATCTTTCTTCTGGTAAAAAAAATACGAAATTCCTCTTTTTCGTATATAAAAACTTGAAACCTCTACAGTACAATTCTCTGATATGCTAACTCTGATTATATGACTTTTCGTTAAGATAGCTTGATATTTCGAAAGTGTTTCCTCCTTTTTTCAAAAACTGGGCAATTTTTTTTTCGGCTCGTAACTTTTAATGGGTAACATTAAACTTAATGAACCATTTGGAATCAGCAGAAAATTTCTTTTCTTTTGATCAGTGGCGTCGTTAGCGGGTAAGGGGGCAGAAGCCCCCCACAATAATCCTGAGAAAAATAATTATTTAACTTTAAAACTGTAGCTCGTTTCAAGTTCGTCGTCACCCACCCGAAGTGTTTCCAGTACACTACTGTCGTCTGAACCAACTCATTGCTGACAGCCTTAGTAAAAACTGAGTCCACTACACAATTTACGTTTGTTTGATGCGTCTACATTGTTTATTTATGTATTCTTTAATATTTTTAAATTTAACCGAGTATCGTCTTTGCTAAATAGTAACTTTCTTCGTTGTTGCTTGAAGAAAAATGTCCCATTGAAGACTTAAGGAAGGAACGGGCTGTCTTTACTTTTTAACCGCTTGGTACACCCTCCCCCTATTAGGTGGAAGAGCTCTCATGTAGTCCCAGGTTAGGAACAGCTGGACTGTTACGTATTCTGTAAATTATTAACTCAGAATAAACATGTCCTTAGTTTAGACGATGTAAGATGGTTCAACTTTCGGTTCATATAAAAACCAGCTTTGTTCAGCTCTCAAATGATGTGTTTTATAACGCTATTAAAAATATAATTTATGTCAATTTTAATTGGTTCTAATAGGCTAATATCCCTTTTTGTTACGTTTTGCGAGTCGGACAAAAATTTCGGAAGGAGGATACGGCCTTGTCCTCACCCTTCGCATTGGAAGAAATCATATACAAATATGCGTACTGTATATAATGCTCCTAAATTAATGAATCAAATAAAGAAAGTTATCACCGAAATCGTGACTTGTGCCTTTATTGCGACAAGCCTATGGCTTTCTTCTTTATTGAATAAAATAAATGAATAAATGAAGCTTATTTAGTTGAAATAAAAAAAAACCTCCTCCTCTCGACAAATCAGCTGAATCCCTCACAAAACGGATTTGTAGTCTCGCCTAAGCTGTCCATTATCCGGAAGGTTTCCCGAAGAAAGTTCCAAAAAAAGCCAAGTTGGTATAAAGCTTCAAAATATATAGTAGAGATCCTAGGAGCACAACATAGTTATTCTCTTTTCTGTCAAAATTGTCTGTTCTATTTAAGCAGTTTCCACGCAAGTCTCCTGCACTAGACTGCGCTTTAGCTTTTGTCGGGAACACCACAGTATCTTAGCGGGGATCAATGAATTGTATCCCCGTGTAACGGTAGTGAAGAAAGATGGAATTATAATGTAATTTTTTATAAGTGGTAACGGATGGTGTCTGCCCTTTCGTGCAAGACGGGCTGCCTCTCTTGGTGTTCAATCAAAAAGAGAAGAATGCTCTGCTGTGGAGGCAAAAAAGTATTTTTTTTTTCATAATTATTATATAGGTTTGAAACCAGAAAAGAGAAAGCCCTTACAACTAAAATTTTAGCGCAAGGCTTGTAAAAAAAAGGGAAAACGATAGGCTATGTGAGTATATTGTTATACGTGAGTCAATTCGTCTAAATGTAGATTGAAGTCGGATACAAATTAATTCAGAATCCTTCAAAAAAGCTAGGTACTTCCCCTTTTCAAAATCATATTCATACTCTTCAGTATCTTATTTCTAACCTCAGAGCCACCACATTTAAGAAACTTATTTACTACACTATCAGCACCTATCACCTACACTATATATACTTATTCACCTACACTATCAGCACCTGGAGCCTTATAATTTTTTAATCATTTTTATAATATTGCTAATTCTTCATCACAAAACAAATCTTCCTTCACATCCAAGGTATCACAAACTTTTTCATTTTGCTATGTATCTTTTCCTGCAACTCTATATCGGTTTAACACATTTTCAAAAGTTTCTACCTATATCTAGCTCTTTCCTTGTCACTAATTGTGGCCCCTTGCGTATATTTAACTGGGATGAGTCCGGATTAACTAATCCCTCTCAATTTATTAGCATGCCAGTACAATATTTTACTATTGCGCCGTCTAGCTGCATTTTCCACTCCAGATCATTGGCAATTTTATCCTTGACCTAAACTTCACACCTCCTTAGTCCACATTTTAATGCCTTCTCCACTTTCTTTACATTCCTCTTGTTTTTCATATGATCTATCATTCATATAACTCTTGTACAAGCCCCTTTTACTATCTATTAAAAATAAAGCTTTTCACTAATATTCCTAGATACGTTCTTAACTTTGTTCCCTAAGACACCATCAGCAACTTCAAAAATTATTTTCCCTAAATTATTTCATCCATGTTCGTCATTATCAAATTTTAACTGCTCCTTATTTCTCTCAAACTCTCATCCTGGAGTCTACCAGCATCATAACTTCCTGGGAGGTAGTTACCCTTCCAAAATTTCAGGATTAAACTACCCAAGACACTAACAGATGGTGATCTTTACTTTTAACATCAGTAACATCACTCCTATATGTCCTAGTATGTTGTGTTGATCCTGCCAGTCTTTGGTTTATAATAAAATAATCAATAAGGTTTGCTGTCTTGCCATCACGTGAATACCACGTTAACTTAGGGGCCACTTTATGACGAAATACTGTGTTGGTTATAACCATTCCTACAAAATTGAAGCCGTCTGTAGCCATTACTGCTTCCTTAGCCTACACCAAGTTTACCTAAGCTAGGATATCATCTATCTCTTTTTCTACCGACCTGGGTGTTAAAATCTCCTAATAAAACACCATATTTCTACCTGGGACCCTGATTTTTTACTCCCGTAACTGTGAGTACAACTCATATTAGTCACTACTATCTCCGCTAGTCGGTTCTATAGGGGCATATACTACTATAACTAATACCCTGCACTTTTTTAGTCATAAAAAGAGCGATTAGTATTCTATTATTAAGACCTTCCCAGCCTAAACAAGACTTAGCAGCTTCTTTGTTTATCATAAGCCCCACTCCCTGTCTATGCACCCCACCCTTCCTGCCTGAGTAAATTTTCGACCGTTATAAACTTCTTTAGTTTGCGCGGCCAAACTATTTAGAATTAATTGAGCGGTCTTGTTCTAATTTGTAGAGCATGGATAAGAGATCTGAATAAACGACAGAAAACTAAAAGCAGGCCTCTTGTTTTCTGGAAATCTTAGAAAAACTTTTAACTTAACCCGTTTTATGCTGGAGGTAAAGATATTGAGATTTAACGAAAATTACATCATTAGAAAGTGTGAATTTTGTTTTTTCGATTAAACGAAGCAGGATTTTCTATTTAACGTTCAGGAATGGGCAGTCCCTAAAAAATATTTTTGCATATCTGACAGGTAAACTTTAAGGGCAAGCTCAAAGCAAATATCATTTCCTTTGGGGGAAATAAATGGGCTTGAGAGACAAGCTGCTTGCACTCCAACCTCTTGTTACTCTTAAAAAGCGTACCAGAACTTTTAATTTTGAATTATATTAACTCCTTTGAAAGTTCCAATGATATTCCTAGCTATTATAACGTGGTGCTGCCTATGATATTGCTTATATACTCTTTTAAAACCTGCAGGCATGTAGTTTTTTCCTTTAATTGAAACGCCTAAACATTCCCTAAAAGTTCTTAATACCTTTAGCGTCATTAGTTACATTATCTGTAGTGGTAGTATTAGCAATAGTAGCAGTATGTGCATAGCACCTTTGGTTTTTTCAACATCCCCTTCTACACACGACGAAAGTTTTAGCTTAAAATATACCATCAACAATTGCTGAAGCATTTTTGAATCGTCCGCTTGACAATCTGCGTGGACATAGTGTGTTTCGGTTTAGTTTCATACAGTTTCTATATATCCCAATTTTTTTTGTCTTAATATTCTTAGTTTTGATAGCAATAGTAGCCGTAGAATTGATTGTAGTAGCCTAAGCCTTAGTGGTACTAGTAGTAATAGAAGTAATAATAGTAGTAGCAGTAGTATGAGTAGAAGCAGGAGCATTAGGATTCAAATATTTTCTTTTGGTTAGTTAATCCCTCACAACCAGCCCTGTTAGTTTCAACTTGAAACACCAAACTCTTTCTAATAAATTGCTGTTGTACCCTTTTGACAACCTGCATACAGACGGCATGTTCTGATACAGCTCATCTTCCACCTTCAAAATTTTTTGAAAATTTTACCTTCATGCCCTTAGCGTTCTTAGTTCTAATAGTAATCCCAATTCGTAATGCCCTTAATGTAATGTAATGACCTTAGTTGTAATGCCCTTAGTTAATGTAATGCCCTTAGTTGTATGTAATAGTAGTCCCAGTAGCAGTATTGGTATTACTAGCAATAGTATTGAATAGCGGTAGTACTACTAGCAGCATTAGTACTAACCTATTGCCTTTTGGTCAGTTAAACATCTCTCTCATCAAGTCCTGGAATACAATTATAGTACGGGCAAACTAGCCAAAAATATGGGTTGATCACAAACAATTTGCAACAGAAATGATTTTTATACCATATTGCAGAGAGAAAAAAGCTTAACAACATATCCAAAGTTGCACATTCTAGGTAGACACAAAAAAGTTTTTTTTTGCTTTTCGTGTCAATTTTTTCAGTTTTTTCAAAAAAAAATGAACTATCGGTAAATGTTCGTTTTTCTGTATATAAAGTACCGTCCTGATGTAAAATAAAGAGCTCGAAAATGAAAGCAAATTTGATGTACAATGTACCAGAAAAATAGTTTCATAATCATCAATATGTGATTTTACAATTCTCATCTTTGTGACCTCTTTTACACCATACTATCAGAAGGCAACTATTCTGACACAAAATGACGAGCTGAGCCCAAAAATCAAATTAACCTGATGTAATGTCTACTAGAAAAACCGTTTCACATTCACCCAATATACACTTTTATTTTCATTTGACATGTTTCTTTTAGCACTTATTGTTCACCAATTCGTTGATTGTTCGTAAAAAAAAAGTGAGCTGATGAATTATGGTTGGCTCGTTTAGAAGACCAGTTAACGCACAGAAGGCAGCTACACCACTTTCAGGACCTTTACATGTAGTAAATAATATCAACGTTTTGTCCCACGCTTTGTCCAACGGATTTCCCGGATAAAGCCTTAAGCTAAAACGCCACAATGGAAAATTCCCCCGAGTAATCATTTATTAAGTCACGTTAATGCCCGTGTTTGATATCTTTCCATCTATAGATACAAAAAGTCATTCGATGTATCTGCCACCAAACAAGCTAAAAAAGTTTCACTGCGAATGTTCTCCTTTCCCATTTACTTGACATTTAAAGGTAAGAGATCATTTTGGTTGCGTCATCTTTTCAACCGAAAATGTACACCCTGAAATGGTAAACTAATGTATCTAACCGTATGTAGTAAAATTCTTGGAAATTTATATCAAAGAACTGTTTTATAAAAAACAGTGGAATTCATCGATAGGAAGAGACTGGAATTGATCCAGTACAGTACCTCGAAACTATGGTTCTAATACTTCGATATTGTATCCGTACTGCGAAATTTCTCATGAGCTGAGTGATCTGGGTTATGGGATCTCCGCTTAAAATCCACCTTTGACATGCTATCTTATGTGGCGGCATATGGGAACAACAATTACATAAAATCCTGCCAGCTTTCCATCCAGCGAATGGTCAAGCTCCAAAAAACCCAACCTGCCGTTTATCAGGCATTCTAGAATTGGATGGATGTGATCAGATGTTCTGATAGATTCTGGGCTGGGCTCTCCACGGATCTTGTCATTGAGTAAGAGCTCATGCGTTGTCTCAAAACGGGTTGTGGTCTTACCCATGAAAGGGGTATGACAGGGGTTCAAGGGCCTTTATGTGTTCTGTCTCGACCAGTCTGCTCTGCACTAAATCTTCTGATGGAGGGTATGTCACAGGTTTTCTATGGAACTAGTGAATAACATAAGGAAACTTCCGAACCAAGGCAGCTAAGAGACTGTAAAGACACCCAGATCGTCATCGATTTTCTAGAAAAAGGATCATCATTTAATGGGGATCTTCAATTAAGAAACATCACCAACGGTCTAACAGTCCACGAATCTGCCAACGTTGGACCTAAAAATCATTGACTCCATGTATGGAAAGCTGGCCGCTGATTTTGTCTTTCGACGAAAACAACAGGCAGTTCAAATCACTACAAACCAGAATGCGGATCGAGATTGCAAAAGACTGGACCCCACTCTTCTTTTCCAGAGGTTCATAACGCTAGCAAAGAGGATTAATCTCAAGGAATCTGAGTACTTTCAACACGAACTGTGTTCCTACCCAGCATCACATTTTGACAGCTCTTGCATGCTCCGGTCTCCGAACAAGCCAGAGTTTGCCAAGGCTTTAGCACAGGCTTGCAATCTTGAGGAGCGCTCTACTCCCCATTTCAACGGCATTCGATATATCATCGACGGTGGAGCTCTTCTACATAGAATTCTATGGGCCAAAAACGACCGTAACTCCGAAATCCTCGACCCTTATGCTTTTTAAGTGGCCCGAAAGTATTCATCTGCCACTATTGTGTTTGACAGCTACGATGGCGGACCTACCATAAAGGATATGGTCCAGGCAAAGAGAAGTCGTATAATCGGCCATGAGATCTTCTTCACGGAAGATATTCCGTGGAAGGTAAAAAAGGATGAGCTCTTGTCCTGCAAAAAAAAACAAGGCCAGGATTATATGCGCGTTGGCTTGTTATCTCCGATCAAAGGGTTTCGTCGTAGTCCAGGCACCAAGTGATACAGATGTCCCAATTATGCAAGCTGCGGTTGATTCTTCCCGGTATTACAAAACTGCTGTCATTGGAGATGATACTGATCTTTTGGTTCTATTGTGTTATCATGGTTACCTATCAAGCAAGAAACTATTCTTTGCACCTGAGCCAAAGTCAAACAAAGCTCCCTGAATATGGGATATTCAAAAATTGAAAGAGAAGCTGAGCCAAGAGACATGTCAGCTGATTCTTTTTGCATACGCCATCTTAGGCCGTGACTCTACTACACGGATTCACACTGTGGGAAAAGGCTTTGCTCTGAAGAAGCTAATGATAGTTGCCGATTTTCGTACATCAGCTGCAGTTTTCATGCTGAAGTCAGCTTTGAAGGAGGAAGTAAGGGTTACTGGAGAAGACGCTCTACTCATGATATATGGCTCATCAAAGCGGGAAATCTGAATGAACTCCACAGGGAAGTTTTTAAAAAGAAGGTGACTACTGCTAGCACGTTCGTCTACCCAGAACAGTTACCACAAAGTTCTGATGCGGCTAAATTCCACAGTTACAGGGTTTTCTACCAAGTTGCGGCATGGAGTGGAGATCCTGATTCTGAACTTAAAGCCGAGAAACGGGGTTGAAAAAATAAAGATGGATTCCATTGACCACTGAGGTCCTACCAGCCCCTCACCTGCTTCTGAAAATCGTGAAATGCTCCTTGCAACTGGAATGTAGCTTAACGTGATGTAGCTGCTTTAAAAAACTAACACGATATGAAAAAAAAACTTGTTTTTGAAAAGACCTAGAATATGCAAATTCGGATACGTTATTCAGCTTTTTTCCCTCTACAACATAGTATAAAAATCACTTTTGTTGCAATTGGTTTTTTACCAACAATTGACGAATTGGTGGACAATAATTGCTAAAAGAATAAGTGCTAAGTGCTAAAATGTCAAATGAAAATAAAAAGTTGCATATTGACGAGCATGAAACGGGTTTTCAAGTATACATTACATCAGGTTAATTAGGGCTCAGCTGATAATTTTATATCAGAACAGTTGTCTTCTGATAGCATGGTAAAAAAGATGCTACAACAATGAGAAGGCTAGAATCACATATTGATGATTATGAAACTTTTTCCTGGTATATTGTACATCAAATTTGATTTCATTCTCAGGATCAGCTCTTCATTGTACAGAGGAACGGTACTTCGTATACAGAAAAATGAACATTTACCGACAGTTCATTTTTTTTTAAGCTGAAAAAATTGACACGAAAAGCCGAAAAAAAACTAGTTTTGCGTCAACCTAGAATGTGCAACTTTGAATATGTTGTTCAGTTTTTGTTTTCTCTACAATATGGTGTAAAAATCGTTTCTGTTGCAATTTGTTTGGAATCAAACTTTAGTTTGCCTGTACTATTAGCCATTACTAAGACATTGCTGATATGCCCTTTTGATAACCTGTATGTTCGCATACATCTTGAAATGTTCACCTTAGCCCTACAAGTAGTTGCAACTGAAGTGGTTGTAGTGTTTGTAAATGTAGCAGTATCAGTAGCATTAGCAGTAGTTTGCACATATTGCCTTTTGGTCAGATGATCTTCCTCTTTAAGTATTCTCTGAAAGTTTCCACTTAACCAAATCAATTCTTGAGATACGCTATTTTGACAATGTGCATGCACATAACATCTTTTGATTTAGTTCAAATTTTCCCTAAATACTGTAAAGTGGGTAGTGTGGTAGTAGTACTGGTGGTAGTTGTTGTAGTATTGAAAGCATGCAAATGTTGCCTTTTTAATCCCCTTATCATTTCCTTAATTTTCCAAATTAATATAAACAGTTATTTCTGTGTTGAACCCTCTTGAAAATCTGTATACACATAATATGTTTTGATTTAGTTGAACACTCCCCTCAAAATTCTCTGAAGGGCGGCTCACCTGAATACCCTTCATCTTCTTAGAAAGTAAAGTTCAACCATGCATACCTTTCTCAATAACATACACTGTCTGTAAACAATGAACGAATTTCCTAACTTACAGCCCTTGTCCTTAGGACTGCGGGGAGGTTGACATCCCCAATACTGAACCTTTAAGCAATGCTCAACAAAGACCATCTTGATATGGATGGTCTGTGCTACAATCACTTCAGCATTAAGTGTCCATTATTGTGAACACACATTCAGCTCCTATTCCAGATTTGTTTAGCCCAGTTCTTAGTTCCAGATATTTTTCTTTCGGGAACTGTAACATCAGTTTTGAAAAAAAGGGAAAGGACACTGATCAGTGTTCCAGTTATTTACCAATTACAGTGTCCTGTTTCATGAGCAAGCTTTTTGAGTATGCCGTATAACCTGAAGATTTGGGTAAATGTAATATTTCTGACTATTAAGTTGGGTTCAGAGCCGGGTTCGGTTGTTATCAGTTCCACCATATACATGGTCAGTTGCTAGTCTCGGCAAAAATGCAAAAAAGAACACTTTATTTTTGCTCGGTTGATATCTCGGGTGCTTTTGACAACGTTGTACATTCGCAAGCGCTTCACTGCTTAGTTAAAGCAGGAGTTAATTCTTCCGTAGTAAAAGTTCTTCAATATTGGTATTCCAATTCGTTGGTTTGGTTAAAATGGATGTCTGATATATCCGAACCTATCTCAGTAAAGAAGGGAGTCAGGCAAGGTGGTGTGCTGTCTCCATATATTTTTAAAACTGTGTTTGCGGACTGTTTGGGAATGCTGTCTCCTACCGTGTTTTTAAAAAATACTGCTGTTAGTCACATTGCCTATGCTGATGATGCTGTACTAGTTGGTCGTACTAGCTCAGGCTTCACAAAAAAATCTGAAGATTCTGACTAATGCTTTGAGTATTATCGGGCTCCCTATAAATGCTTCAAAATGTGATTTCCTGTGTCTTAATATTTCTAATCCATCCCCTCCTTTACATGTGGGCACAATGCTACTCAGGTATGTCTCAAAGTTGAAATGGCTTGGGATTACTTTTTCTGATACACTTTCGACTACATGCTCGTCTCGAGTTGCTAGTGCTCTGCAGTGTATTCGCTTCTTATACCGTAGAATCTCGCCTAATAGAGGGAGGTACAGCCGCCGAGGCTTATGAAAACCTTACCATAGTTTTTGTTCTCCTACAATTCTTTTTCTTTCCGGTTTGCAGCCTTTAATGCGCAAAAAAGACCGTCTTCAGCTAAGGAGAGGCTATTTTAAATATTGTAAATTCCTGTTATATTTACCAATGTGGTACAGAAATCACAAGATTATTTCTCATTTTGGGCTTATAGACCCTCTAGTGCTCCTTGACAACATCGCTAAGGATATAAGTTATGCCCTGGGGCCATATAAGGTTTTTATTGAAATCTTTATCGTATAAACTTGAAAAGGGGCTCATTTGTTTGGAAATTCAAATGGCTAGTGCTCTTTTAATAGTCGAAAGTGATTTGAAGGCATATAACTACGCTCTCACGCCCATCTTTTCTCCAAACACATCCAATCAATATTTTAGATAGCCATTTTATTCAACGTAGTTGAAAGTTTTGGAACTTAGGTCTTTAAGGATGACAACCCCTTCCCTACCCCACAGCCCTTAGGGCAAGGTTTGTAAGTTATACCCAGGGGGCGTAAAAGGTTTTTGTTGAAAGCGTAGAAGCTTCAAAAGGGCTCATTTAATTGGAAATTGAAAGGGCTAGTTCCTTTTTTAATAGTTGAAAGTGATCGGAGAGCGACTAATACCCCTCTCACGCCCACCATTTTCCCATACACATCCAATCAAAATTCGAGACATCCATTTTGTTCAACGTACTTGAAAGTTCCTGAAATTAGGTCTTTTAGGATGATAACCCCATCAGAGCCCTCAGTGCAAGGGTTGTAAGTTATGCCCTGTGGGCATAGTTTATATAGAAAGTTTTTATGGTAATTTCAAAAAGGGATCATTTGATTGGAAATTGAAATTGCCCTTTTTAATAGTCGAAAGTGAGTGGAGAGTAATTAACCCATCTCTTACGCCCACCGTTTTCCCAAAAACATTCAATCAAAGTTTAGAGATAGCTATTTTGTTCAACGTAGTTGAAAGTTCTAGAAATTATGTATTTGAGGATGACAAACCCCCCAGAGTCCCAAGAAAAAAGGTTGTAAGTTCTGTCCTGGGGGCATATAAGGTTTTTATAGATAGAGTTTTCGTAAAACTTCAAAAGGGGCTCATTCAATTCGAAATTGAGAGGGCTAGTGCCCTTTGTAATAGTCGAAAGTGATTGAAGGGTAACTAACTCACCTCTCACGCCCAACATTCCTCCAAACACATCCAATCAAAATTTTTTGATAGCCATTTTGTTCAACGTAGTAGAAAGTTATGGAAATAAGGTCTTTGAGAATGACACCCTCCCCCCCCCCAAGCACTCAGGGCAAGGGTTGTAAGTTATGCCCTGGGGGCATAAAAGATTTTTATTGAAATTTTTGTCGTAGAAACTTCAAAATGGCTCATTTAATAGGAAATTGAAAGGGCTAGGGCTATTTTTAATAGTTGAAAGTGAATGGAGAGCAACTATCACCCCTTTCACGCCCACCATTTCCCCAAACACATCCAATCAAAATTTCAAGATAGCCATGTTGTTTAACGTAGTTGAAAGTTCTGGAAATTTGGTCTTAGAGGAAGACAACCACCCTAAAAAACCTTAGGGTAGGGCTTGTAATTTATGCCCTGGGGGAATATAAGGTTGATAGCGTTGTCTTTGTCGAAAGAGTTGTCGTTTCCAAAAGGGCTCATTCGATTGGAAATCAAAAGGTCTAGTGCCCTTTTTAATAGTCGAAAGGAATTGAAAGGCTTGACATCTTTATAGTAAAAATCGAAGGGGGTATAATGTATTATTTTTTTGTTGTTGTTGTTGTTTAGACCAGGGCACTTCGTATCGAAGGAGTTGTCGTGGGAACTTCGGAAAGGGCGCTTTCGATTGAAAATAGAAAGGGCTGATGCCCTTTTTAATAGTCGTAAATGATTTGAGGGAAACTAATCTCCCTTCCACTCCCACCCTCCCACTCCCACCCTCCCACTGCCACGCTCCCACGCCAATCCTCCCATTTCTGCTCTTAAAATTTAACCAAATCAAAATAGCGTAAGTATATCCAAGCTATCAAAGAAAGTAAACAGATTTTTTTGCGAATGGTATCAAGTCAAACAGTACTATTTGTGTCCAGATTTTTAAAAGGGTGTACGATGTTAAATATTGCTGAAAATTTTTCCCCAGCATACAAACAGCAGGCCAAACTGTAAAGTCTTAAAAAACAAAAAGATTTAAAGAATAATTTTCCTTTACCCTGAAAAGACAATGTCAATATAAAACGAACAGAAATTAATTAAAAAAACTTTTTCCATAAAATAAGTTTTCAAAGAAAACTAAAAAACCCCATTAAACAAAAAATGATCAAAAACAAAATCAAACAATCTATCAAACGTGAAACTACCACAAATCAGTATCGATAAATAAATGAAATGCAAAACGAACAGAAATTACAATAATTAACCGAGTCAAACTCAAAACGAGCAGAAATTAACATAAGTTGAGCCCAAAACCCCTATGCCTTTCCAAGGCCAGAACAAAATTTGCAATTTGCTGAAAAAATACAAATGAATGTACACTGTCATTTTAATATACATATACTGATATTTAGTTATAAAAATGTTAATATTATTTGATTTATTAAATTTATAAAAGTAAAAACATTCCTATTTTTTCAGTAAATTGCAAATTTTGTTCTGGCCTTGGGAAGGGATAGGGGTTTTGCGCCCAACTTATATATGATTTTTTAGTACTTTCATAAGAGCTATTTGTTCTAATTAACGGCCTTTGTGATTAAGGGGTCATTTTTAAAGAATTGGAACAAAAATCAAACTTTAGCGGAAACAGCGAGGTATTGACTAGGTAACAAAACCCCTAGTTTACGTATTAAAAATATATGAATATAGTTGGTTACGTAAGTTAATTCGTAAGTTACGTATATTTATTACTAATAAAAACCTTGTAAATAAAATTAAACAAGTTTCGAGAAAGCCATTTAACCAAATAACAGTAAAATTAATATGCAAATTTTGTTTTAATTATTCATGTACGGTGAGCCAAGATCAAAACCTGGATTAATTCAAAAACGTTCAAAAATTAAATAAAGAAACAAGTTTTTTTAACTGAAAGTAAGGAACAACGTTAAAACTTAAAACGAACAGAAGTTATTCCGTATATGAAAGGGGCTGTCCTCTCCTTAGCGCCTCACTCTTTACGATAAAGTTTGATTTTCTCACAACTCTATTTTTTAAACAATAAAAAACTTTAGCGTAAAGAGCGAGGTGTTGAGGAGGGGACAGCCCCTTTCATATACGGAATAATTTCTGTTCATTTTAAGTTTTAACGTCGTTCCTTACTTTCAGTTAAAAAGACTTATACTTTTTTAATATTTCAAGAAGCTGAACGAACAAGTTAAGCTCTAGGCCAGATTAGACGTAGCCTCGAAGTATGTGATGGAGTTTGAAAAACCTCCCGTTTTACTTGTATTTGATAGTGACTCATTGCTGTCAACTTGTCATTGCTGTAATTCAGAGCTACTTAAAAGATGTTTCTATGTCTCCACCTCAATATTGAGCTTGAAATGACATCTTACTCTAATTTTACTAAAAAGTACGGTGCCAAAACTCAGGTGGGGTCAGAAACTCTCCTGTCCACGCGTTGCTCAACTTCTTACAAGACTATCGCTTTGCTAAAAGTACTAAATTATACAATTAATTTGTAATATTTCCTACGTACTCGTTTTGATGACAAGACACCTTTTTTCTTTTACCTACTTTTTGAGTGTTCGGAACGTACCGACTTCAAGGAAACTGCAATTAGGCGATTTTTACCCTTTTCCAGTTTTTATCGCCTTATTTCTATTTAAGAGACCCCAGGAATCAGCATTTCAAAAGAGAACAGGTCTTGTAATCATTGGTATTTGTAAGGAAGACATGATGAAAGACTTAAATAATTAATTTTGCTTCAAATTGCCATTTCGGTATACATGTATGAAATACCCCCTACATAATATTCTTCATACATGTTTCTCTAACTCTCAATTCTAATGAAATATACCAAAGTAAGATAAAACATTATACTTCAGAAATAGAAATTTGGGCTATATATTTGCACCATAGTGGGAGGGGGGGTAAAGTATAGCGGGTCTGTTTCTCTGACGCACAATCCTAATGAAATATAAAAACTATGATGAAAATATAATACTTTATTAACTAAATCATGGAAACTAAAGAGGTACTTCACCTCCACCTCCCCTAATGTACAAACATATAGCTTAAATTTATTTGTAAAAAAAACGGTTATACTTAGGTTCTACTTAGATGAAGAATATTAGGTAGGGGGTATTTCATACAAGCACCGCCATTTCTATTGTACCTTATGACAAGTTGCTTTGCTTTTTACAGAAGTCAACGGTTCTTTGTCCATTCTCTATCCTTTTATCTTCATTTATTGATTTTCTGTTCTTCTCAAATTGAATGATCTCATATTTCGATTTAATCTAATTTTCATATGAATGTAGATTTTTCTTTTCAATTAGATTCGATTTATCAAATGTAACTCAATCAGTTTTTTTTCTGTTTGGATCTAGGAAATACAGTAGTTTATATATTTTCAAAAATGTTTGAATTTCATCAATAAAATAGCCATACGATCATTCAACTATTGACGCGTAGTGAAGAGATATAGTTCTTACTGATAATTAAATTTAAAAAAAAACGGATTTTTTTAACTGAAAGTAAGGAGCGAAATTAAAGCTTAAAAGGAACAAGAATTATTCCGTATATGAAAGAGGCTGTCCCCTCCTCAACGACCCGCTCTTTACGCTACAGTTTTTTTGTTGTTTTAACAAGTAGAGTTGTGAGAAAGAGTCAAACTTTAGCGTAAAGAGCGAAGCTCTGAGGAGGGGACAGCCCCTTTCATATACGAAATAATTTATGTTCGTTTTAAGTTTTAATGTCGCTCCTTTCTTTCAGTTAAAAAAAACTTGGTTTTTTTTATTTAATTTCTGAACGTTTTTGAGTTAATGCTGGTTTTGATTTTAGCTCATAGTACACGAAGAACTAAAACGAAATTTGCATATTAATTTTACTTTTTTTTTGGCTAAATGGCTTTCTCAAAATTTTGACTGTACGACTTTGAGAAAAAAGAGGTGGGGGAGGGGGCCTAGTTGCCCTCCAATTTTTGGTTGCTTAAAAAGGACACTAGAACTCTTTACTTTATGTACAAACGTTTTTATTAGTAATAAATATAAGCAACTTACGAATTAACTTACGTTACGAACTTCTATATCCGTATAATTTTGTTAAGTATATGAGGGGGTTCCCCCTCGTCTATACCACGCTCTTTACGCTAAAGTTCGAATTTTGTTCCGATTCTTTAAGAACGACCCCTGAATCACAAAGGCCGTTTAATTACGAGGCTCGTACAATAAATATCTCTTTTTTTAAATTACTAAAACTACTTTAGCGTAAAGAGTGAGGTATTGAGGAGGGGACTAACCCCCTCATATACCTAATAATTTCTGTTCATTTTAAGTTTTAATGTTGCTCCTTACTTTCAGTTGGAAAAACTTGTTTTTTTATTTAATTTCTGATTGTTTTTTAAATAATGCTGGGAAATCCAGCACCCCTTCATGGAAATTCTCTTGCCCCATGAAAAATTCCTCCATGGAAAGATCCTCCCAAGTAATTCCCTTCCCCAGACTCCCCACCTGAAAAAATTCCTCCTGAAAACGTCTCTATACCTCCCAATAACCAATACTATATGTAAACCATGGGCAAAATTCATAACTTGCAGCCCTTCCCCCGGGGATTTTGGGGGATTAATTCGTCCTCAAAGACATAGTCATTAGGTTTTCGACTATGCTGAACAAAATTGCTATTACGAAATTTTGATCCAGTGACTTTGGGAAAAAAGTGAGCGTGGGAGGGGCCTAGTTACCCTCCAATTTTTTGATCACTTAAAAAGGGCACTAGAACTTTTAATCTTCGTTCGAATGAGCCCTCTTGTGACATTCTAGGACCGCTGGATTGATGTGATCACCCCTGGGAAAAAAACAATCACGCATCCGTGATCTTTCTTCAGGCAAAAAATACAAAATTCCATGTTATTGAAGATAGGAGCTTGAAACCTCTACAGTAGGGTTCTCTGATGCACTGAATCTGACGGTGCAATTTTCATTAAGATTCTATGGCTTTTAGGGGGTATTTCTTCCTTTTTCGAAAATAAGGCAAATTTTCTCAGGCTCGTAACGTTTGATGGGTAAGACTAAATTTGACGAAACTTATATATTTAAAATCAGTATAAAAAATAAATTCTTTTGATGTATCTACTGGTATCAAAATTCAGTTTTTTTTAGTTTCGGTTACTATTGAGCTGGTTCGCTCCTTACTTACAGTTCGTTACCCCGAACCGTTTGACAGAACGAATGTAATTAACGCGCAAAAATAATTTACAAGTATTCTAAATATTATTTTTCGACCCCCCCCCCCCCCTTCAAAAAAAAATTTACAAGCCATGCCTTAAAATACAATATAGCAAGGTTGCCAACTTCTTAATGTTTGAAAATACTAAAAATCATAGCAAAATTTCGTAATTTTCATTCTTGGATGTGTGTAGGGAGTGGGGTTGAAAAAAAGCCAAAAATGTTTAAAAAAAACACATTGACTATTTTCCGACGAAAAACTCTTTTTGAAAAGTCCCCCAGTGATTTTTTTGCTCGGTTTTCTCCACTTTCCCCGCCCCTTGGAAACGTGTACTGTAGTCGCCCATGTCACATAACTAAACTTTAAGCAAAAGGATAATGATAGATAGTACGAAAGGAAATTAAAACAATAAAATAAATCCACCCCCTAGCAAGGTGGCTGCCGTTCTCCTCGACTCTTGCTCTAAAATCTGTAATATTTCTTAGTACTTACTGAAAAAAGTGATACTCTTGTAGCAGAATATGTAACACTTCACAGATGCGCGCACCATTTTGGTTTTACCAAAAATGAAATAGATTGCATGCCGAGATGGTTTTGTCAATAAATTGCATTCTGATGGCTTTGTCATGATTTTCAATCGCTTGAACCAAAAAGAGAAGGAAAACATTAATGAAATTTTGGATAGCGGATTATATAGGAGGGCTTTCCAGAAAACGAAAAAGGGCATATTGAATGATGAAACAATCACAGTTGAGTCTGAAGCTCAACTGTGCTTACCTGGCTGCCAAGGACTTGACCCTTTTTGTTTCCTTCTGCGGCAACTGAGATTTTAAGCTATGAACTAGTAAGGACTAAAAATTTATTAGCCTAAGCACTAGTGTTTAGCGAGTATTATTCAACACACTTATTTTCAGTTCAATTGTAAATGCAGGTATTGTAGTTAGACCCGTACTCTAGAACTGTTTTAGGGGGCGTGATGATACGAAATCTGATAATTGGAATATCAAACGAATTCAAATTTTGAAATGCAGAACAATTTAGGATTGGGGGAGGGGCCGACCCAAGAGCCCCCCCCCCCACATGCAAGTTCCAGATCATAGCTTAAACTTCGTTTTTCAAAGACCTCACATAAAACAGAACATGGTTACTGAAATCCGTTTAACGTACAGGATAATCTGTGGAAACCCTTTATTCAATTTGCCTGTTTGGCATGATCTTTTCGAGGTTTGATCTTAAATTGCAATGGTAGCGTGGCGATACCCGTCCTACTAAAATTAAACTAATCATCTTCAAATATCCCCATTATCAAAGCAGCTTTGATTAAACCCCCTCTTCAAATGGATTATCAGCTATGAAAGCGAATACTTTTTTAGAGTACCCTGCTCTTACCGATATGGCATAGAAATACAGAACTTCAGAATCACGGCTTGAATTACCCTGTTTAATGTTTATGCATAGCTAGTAAACGTTTGTAGCAACGTTTACTTAGTATTTTTCTTCAGATTTTTTTTTACTTTTTATTAAGGAATGACAAGTCAATGAAAAGTCTCTATTGTATATAAATAAACAAATGTTTTACCAATCTCAAGAGCAACAACTTCAGGAAAAGGGGGGAGAGATGAGCCTATAACAAAGGTTTTTGCCAAAAATATCACTTATTTATTTTACCAAGTAAAAAAAAAACCTGTATTCACGTTTGATCACCCAGAGAGGAAGGATTGCGTTCCATGAGGGGAAACTAGCGCATGTATAGTCTTCTGTATGTTTTAGCAAGACCAATTTTATACAGCAGTATGTTTATTCGAAATTATCATCTTTAATTTTTTAATATTTCTAAGGTTTTTTTCTAATTTGTTTTTAGGAAAATGAGCAGGGAAGTGATATGGGTGCTAGCCCTAGGAGACAGCAAGTGGAAACTGCAAAGGAAGCACAGCAGAGTTTTCAGGCACCTACCGCCCAACCAATTCCTGGCTCTGCTTCCATGCAACGACGAGAAGTACCTATGGTTCTTCAAAGCGATTTTAGAAAGGTATTGAAGATTTCAAACTTAAATAAGACCATTTCTGCCAGATAAGGATTATATCTTGCTGTCAACACTTTTAAAAACGAGTTGTTTCAAAAATTTATGTCACCTGACATTAAAAATATCATTTACTGAGGTATAACTGCCGTATTTGCCAGTTTGGGTAAAAAAGGTGTTAAGGGTGCCAAATCGAGAGTAGGCCTATAAGACTTGTGAAAAAATTTGACCTCCGTTGTTACAAGCTTCAGAACACTTATATTTTCGAAGTCGATTTCTTTAAAATCTTTGATATGTAGAAATGACAATTTTGCTTCAAGACTCAAGGGGAGATGTATCTGAGTAGATATAAATTTTGAAATCTGAAGCAACTTTTGCTATCTATAATTTTATTGCCAAAGGACTGCATTTTCATTCACTTAACCATTATATATTAAACTACAAATTTGTAAATCAGTTTGTCTATACTTCTTGGGTACTTGCTGATTTACTGCTAGTAAATAATTAAACTGCTCGAGTCTAAAGAATGGACATCTAAAAAGATTTTTCTACATCAAGATGGATGAAAAGTAAAATGCAAAATTTAACTGAATTTTTGTTTCCATTACAATCCATTTTTCTTTCTCTCTCTCCCTTCTTTCTTTCTATCTTGTAGCTACTAACCGTCACTATAATTTTCTATTGGTATAGATTTGCATTTCCGAAACCTTCCTCTTCCAGTTTCCGGGTTGACTACAACTACAACCCTTTTCCGTACAGACTTTTTGGGCTGAATTTTAAACCATTCTTATTTTAAAATTTCATCTTTCCTCGTCATCAAGTTAATCGACAAAATTATATTTGGAACTTTATAAAATTTAATGCACAGGATTTTTCTATAATCATCAAAGGGAAATGCATAAAGCGGCCCATCGCTTCATATTCGCAACCACACTTATACACATGATATATATAGTATTCGATATGTTATATATATTATAGACAACTATATACGTATTAGGGTGTGGATGGGTGAGGGCCGCTTACCCCATGATGCGTGGTGGGTCCCTCCCGGCATAAGAAGACGCGGGCAATAGAAGGCAACGCTAGGTAAATGCCTTGAGAAGGATGCTACGCTGTTGAGATCGTCGCTCCAAGAACTTTGGTCAAAAGCACAAGAGAGGTCGCCATGGAGAAGTGCTGTTGTCGCCTTATGCGGCGTGGGAAGACCTAAAACTAAACTAAAAATATACATATTCGCAAAATGTATGATATGTGCAACGAGTCTTGTAACCTTCTACTTTCTGTTTTTTACTCCAACTTTCAAGCTAAGTTTAGTGCTTCTATCAAATTTTATTTCTCCTTCCTCTATAGGTATATGCTTAGATATCGGTCGTTGAGGCTGAAAGCCGAGTGTATATATATATATATATATATATATATATATATATATATATATATATATATATATATTTATATATTTATTTGATTTTAGGCTATTTTAGTTTTTATCTTTGTTTTCTTAGCGTCAAAGATGCCTTGTTTCATAGAGGCGAAATATCCGCGTCGCTTTAGTTTTGTCTTTTCCTTCTATTGGCCGTAGCACCGTTTGTTTTCTTATTAATGAGATTAATCTCTCTTTTTGTTTTTAAAAAACCAAGTTTGAATTTATGTTGACTATTTACCCTTCTTTTCTCTAACAGAACCTAAAAGTTTCAAGTTCATACCCAGGGCTGTTCCCAAGTAATTATATACATGCTTTTTCGAAGACCAGAAACCCATAGTGTATTTTTATATATATCCGTCCTCCCATCCTTGAAATCACAATTAAAAACTCATTTGATCCTTGAATACCCTCCCCCCCTCAGAGTTTAAGCTCAATCCCTTAGCCATTCCCATGATAGTGTCTATACCTTAAAATTGAAAAGGAGTTAATGCACATAGCGTTTTTTGATTTACTAAAGTACGCGTATCATTTCTAGAGTACGCTCATGGGAAACTGATAACCTTGGTTCAGGGAAAGATGGGCAGATTGAATAACTTACAACCCTTGTCCCCAGAGTTGGTTTTAGGGGAGAGGCAGATGGGGCACTTGCCCCGGGTGCGGAAATTTTAGGAGCGCAAAACTTCAAATAAGCAATCTAACGGTCATGATGTAATTTTTGAAATTTAACTTTTATTAAAATAAAGTAAAGAAGCGTATAATAAAGTAAAGTATGTGAAAATAATTATTAAAATTTTAATTTATAATGAAATAAAAACAATTTATAAACAAAATTAATTTAATAATAATAGCTAAAACAATTAAAGTGATTTAATTAATATCTTAAAAATCATTTTAAAAGTTATTGTTATTTAATTAAATTGAAAATAGTTTTGTTAGTAAATAATTTTTTTTTTTAATTTGGCTTGAAAATTTTGTGGGAGACACGGGGAGGGGTCGTACTAATCAAGATTTTGCCTCAGGCACAAGAAAAGTTAGAATCACCATTACCCCGCGGGTTTTGGAGGTCTTGTCACCCCTGGAGATATATTTGTTTAACTTTTCGACTATTTTGAACCAAATGGCTATCTCACTATTTTTATCGGATGATTTTGGGATTATAGCGGTGGTTAGGAAAAAGGGACAGGGGAGGAGGGCTGGTTGCCCTTAAATCACTTCTTACTGTTAAGAAGGGCACTAGAATGTTTAAAGTTCCATTTTAGCGACTCGTTTCCCTTCTGGGCGCATTGTAAACATCTCTACATGGTTTCTTTTACATAGACATTAAAATTTCAAATTAACACCCATAGGCGTTCCTGAGATGCTGCATATACGCCCTTTTGTAAACCTGGATGCACGTTTTTTCTTTTCTTTTGGTTCAACATACCATTCAACATTTTTTGAAAGTTTCAACTTAATACTATTAGCCGTTCCTGAGATCTTGCAGATACACCTTTTTGACAACCTGGATGCAAATAGTGTCTTTTGATTCAACTCAACATCTTCCTCAACATTCCTTAAAAGTTTCTTCTTAGTATCATTACCTGTTCCAGAGGTATTGCAGATACGCCTTTTTGACAACCAGGGTGCAGGTATTGTTGAAACATGGATGCACACAATGTCTTTCAATCTACTTTATCATCCCCCTCAATATTTGCTGAAAACTTCAATTTAATACCCTTAGCCGATCCTGAGATATTACAGATGCGCCCTTTTCACAACCTGCATGCACATAGTGTCATATTTATTAGTTCAACACTCCCTCAACATTCCTTGAAAGTTTCAACCTAACTTCCTTAGCCTTTCCTGAAATGTTGCACACACGCCCTTTTGACAACTTGGATGCACATTGTGGCATTTGATTTAGACCAACACCCTCCTTAACTTCCGCCGTAAAATTTCAACTTAATTCGTCGATCTGTTCCGAATGTAGTGCATGTGCGCTAATTTGACAACTTAATGCACTTAGTGCCTTTTTGTTTAGTTCAACATCACCGTCAGTATTTCCTGAAAGTTTCAACTTAATAACCTCAGCCACTCTGAGATATTGCGGATACACCTTTTTGGCAACCCTGATGCACATAGTGTCTTTTGATGTAGGTCAAAAGGACACCTAAGATCAAACATACCACCCATTCTATGTTAAAATCTCTGTGTAAACAATAGGCAATATGTATGATTTAAAGCTCTTGCCATAGGAGTTTTGGAGGTCATGTCATCTCCAGAGGTGCATATTTATTAGATCTTTCGATGATTTCAAACAAAATGGCTATATCAAAATTTTGATCGTCTTTCTGCGGGGTTAAGATGGATGGATAGCTGAAAAGGATGTAGCAAGAAGGCTGGTCACCCTCCAATTACTTTGGACTTTTCTGAAGTAGACTAGAACTTTCAACTTCTAATCGAATGAACCCCCTTTGAAGTTTCTATGACCACTTCTTCCACACAAAGTGGCTATGTCAGAAGGAAAAATAAAATGATACATGGAAGCCAATTCGCTCTTTACTTAGGCAGAGCTCCCGCGTTGCCTTTGATAAACAGAGAAGCAATAAGTTTCAAAATTTTCTATATATAAATGGTACTGTAACATTTTTTTCGGCAAAGAAACTGTTTTTACAGGCTTGGAGTCGTTTTTCATTATTTTTTAACTTAAAAAAAGTTTTGCTCTTAATACTGCTTCCTTAAGCTAAAGAATCACATACCAGGTGCATTTGTTATGGCCCGACCTTTTGTTGGCCATCGCCATCGGGCAACTGTAGTATTTCAAAAGTCTTTATGTTACAAGACATTAATTTTACAAATTTTGTGAAGAGAAGCCTCAATTTTAATACAAATTTTAAGTAATAAAAGAGGTATCTGTCACAATGCAAGGTACCAGTCGTAATAATATATGCCCCTATAGAACGGACTGACGGTGACAGCTGTGACTCAGATGAATTTTAGTTACAGTTGCAGGGATATATAGACAGGACACCAGGTAAAAATGTAGCATCCTTATCAAAGGATTTTAATGTCCAGATTGTTATGAATAGGGACACGTGGTATGCTAGCTTAGGTAAATTTGGTATAGGAAAGGAAAAAAGGAACGGTTATAGGCACATACAATTTCGTAGGTATAGCAATCTAATTATAACCAATACAGGATTTGGGCATACCGTACTGATTATATTATTGTAAATTGACGACTGGCAGGATCAATACAAGATGCTAGTGTGTATAATAGCGCTGCTATTGATGTTAAAACTAAAGAATACCATCTAGTAGTGTCTAGAGTTAATCTAAAGCTGAAATTCAGGAAGGACAACTACCTTCCGAGAAGTTATGACGTGGATAGATCCCAGGATGAGAACTTGAGAGGAGCTTTCCAGGAACAGTTGAACATGAAATTGGAGAGTCTAAAATTTGGGAATATAGAAGACGGATGGAAATTTTTTAGGAAAATAATTGGAGAAGTAGCAGATTATGTCTTGGGGAGGAACGTTAGAAACACAGCTAGGAATACTAGTGAAAACGCATTAAGCTTGGTAAAGAAAGGAGGGGTTTGTACACGAAATATTTTATTGATGCCAATAAGAGAAATGTAAAGGAAATAGAGAAAACATAAAAAAGTGAATTAATGAGATGTCAAGTGGAGGTCATGGATTAAATTGCCGAAAATCTGAAAAATGTAGCCTGACGGCCTAATAGTAAAATATTGTATTTGCACGTTAAAAATATGGGAGGGAGTAGTCAATCTGGACTAGTCCCATTTAAAGATAAGAACAGGGCCACATTTAGTGAAAAGGAAAGAGTCAAAGGGAGAAGGGTGGAAAATTTTGAGAATTTGCTAAACCGTGACAAAGTTACAGGAAAAGGTTTATGACAATTTGAAAGTGAAAGAAGATTTATTTTCAGAAGAAGAGTTAGAAACGGTACTAAAGGGAATAAAAGTAATAAGGCCTTGGGTGCTGGTAGTGTGGTAAACGAGTTTTGAAAAGCTGTGGCTTTGAAGATAGAGATAAATTACAAAAGGAAAAATAAGAAAGGTGATAAGAGTGAGTGCGGCAATTATAGATATTAGCTTGGCTTCTGTAGGAAGAAAATTACTTACGTTGATGATACTTTTTAGACTTTGTGGTGCTGTATACAATGTTTTAATGGAAGAATAATTTGGTTTTAGGAAGGGCAAGAAATGTGTCGACCAAAATTTTACCTTTAGATTAATAGTTGAGAAGTGCTTGAATCATCAGATCCCTCTAGCCCTCAGTCTTATAGATTATGAGCAAGCGTTTGATTTAGCTGATAGAACAGCTTTAGCGACGGTCCTATCCTTGTATTAAAGACATTGAAGTGATTACTGTTATGTGCAGAACAATATTGCTGTGATTAAGGTAGGAATTGAGGCTAGTATTCAGTTTTGTATTGAATCAGGAGTTAAGCAGGATTGAGTTCTATTCATTATTTACGGATAATTTTGATGGACTTTGTTCTAAGGAGCACAACAAAGGCTATTGGAGAGCATTAAATCAAATGATTCTCTGAATCTTCTAGACTTAGATTATGCTGATGATTTGAGTGCTCTTGATAAAAATGTTAGCAAAATGAATGATTATTATTAATAAAAAACTATGGATGCAATGAAGATATAAAAAGTAGCATAGTCAAGGCCCAGGGTATTTTTTCCTAATCATAGGCAGCTCGATAGCGCTGCCTCAATAAAGAACCACGTGGGCACAATGTATTATTTATTTTTCTTTTTTTCTTCGTCTTCTTTCTTCTCCATACCCGGGAACTTCGTATTGAAGGAGTTGTCGTAGAAACTTCGAAAAGGGCTTATTCGATTGGAAATTGGAGTAGCTAGTGCCCTTTTTAACAGTCGAAAGTGATTGGAGGGCAACTAACCCCACTCCCACGCCCATCATTCCCCCAAACCTATCCTATCAAAATTTTGAGATAGTCATTTTGTTCAGCGTAGTTGATTTCCATTTAGAAAATATCTTTTTGAGGAGGACACTCCACCACAACCCTCGTGATTAGGGTTTTAAGTTATGCCCTGAGGACATATAAGAACGATGTTGGCACAATGTATCATTTATTATTTTTTCCTTTATAGCAGGGCACTTCATATGGAAGGGGTCGTCGTAGAAACCTAAAAGGGGTTCATTCGACTGGAAATCGAGAGTTCCAGTGCCCTTTTTAATAGTTGAAAGTGATTGGAGGGCAACTAGCCCCCCCCCACGCCCATCATTCCCCCATACACATCCAATCAAAATTTTGAGATAGCCATTTCGTTAAGCGTAGTTAATTTCCAGATAGAAAATATGTTTTTGAGGAGGACAATCCCCCACAACCCTCAGGGCAAGGGTTTTAAGTTATGCCCTGGGGGCATATAAGGTTTTCATAGAATGCGTTGTCGTGGAAACTTCAAAAAGGCTCATTCGATTCGAAATTCAAAGGGCTAGTGCCCTTTTTAATAGTCGAAAGTGATTGGAGGGCAACTAGCCCCCCCCCCCCAAGCCCATCATTCCCCCAAACACATCTAATCAAAATTTTAAGATAGTCATTTTGTTCAGCGTAGTTTATTTCTGGATAGAAAATATGTTTTTGAGGAGGAAACTCCCCCATAACAGTCAGGGCCATGGTTGTAAGGTATACCTTGAGATAAAATAAGGTTTTTATAGATGGTGGTTTCGTAGAAACTTCAAAAAATGCTCATATAATCGAACATTCAAAGGGCCAGTACCCTTTGTCATCGTTGAAATTGGTTGGAGTACTACCTGCCCCCCCCCACGCCCATATTTCTCCCAAACACATTAAATCAAAATTTTGAGATAGCCATTTTGTTCAGCGTAGTTGATTTCCATATAGAAAAGATGTTTTTGAGGAGGACACTCCCCCACAGCCCTGGGGGCATATACGGATTTTATAGAAGGCGTTGTCGTAGAAACTTCAAAAAAAGCTCATTTGACTGGAAATTCAAAGGGATAGTGCCCTTTTTAATAGTCGAAAGTAATTGGAGGGCAACTACCCCCCCCCCCCACGCCCATCATTCCCCCAGACAAATCCAATAAAATTTTAAGAGTCATTTTGTTCAGCGTAGTTGACTTCCAGATCGAAAATATGTTTTTGAGGAGGACACTCCCCCACAACCCTCAGGGCAAGGGTTGTAAGTTATGTCGTGGGGGTATATAAGGTTTTTATTGAAAGCTTTGTCGTAGAAACTTGAAAAAGGGCTCATTTGATTTGAAATTCAAAGGGCTAGTACACTTTTTAATAGTCGAAAGTGATTTGAGGGCAATTAACCCCCCTCTCATGCCTATCTGTTCCCCAAACACATCTAATCAAAATTTTTTGATAGCCATTTTATTCAACGTAGTTGAAAGTTTTGGAAATTAGGTCTTTAAGGATGATAATCTTCCCCCCACAGCCCTCAGGGCAAGGGTTGTAAGTTATGCCCTGCGGGCTTCTAAATTTTTTATTGGAAGCGTTATCTTTGAAACTTCAAAAGGGTTCATTCAATTGGAAATTGAAAGGGCTAGTGCCTTTTTAATAGTTGAAAGTGATTGGATAGCGACTAACGGCCCTCTCACGCCCACCATTTTCCCAAACACATTCGATCAAAATTTTGAGATATCCATTTTGTTCAACGTAATTGAAAGTTCTGGAAATTAGGTCTTTTAGGATGATAACCCCCTTCGAGCCCTCAGTGCAAGGGTTGTAAGTTATGCCCTGGGGGCATATAAAGTTTTTATTGAAAGTGTTGTCGTAGAAATTTCAAAAGGGGTTATTCAATTGGGAATTGAAAGGGCTAGTGCCTTTTTTAATAGTTGAAAGTGATTGGATAGCGACTAACGGCCATCTCACGCCCACCATTTTCCAAAACACATCCAATCAAAATTTTGAGATAGTCATTTTGTTCAGCGTAGTTGATTTCCAGATAGAAATTATGTTTTTGAGGAAGACAGTCCCCCACAGCCCTTAGGGCAAGGGTTGTAAGTTATGCCCTGGGGGCATGCAAGGTTTTTTATAGAAGGCGTTGTCGTAGAAACTTCAAAAAAGGCTCATTCGATTGGAAATTCAAAGGGCTAGTGCCCTTTTTAGTAGTCGAAAGTAAGTTATGCCATGGGGGCATATAAGGTTTTTATTTAAAGCGTAGAAACTTCAAAAGGGCTTATTCAATTGGAAATTGAAAGGGCTAGTGCCTTTTTTAATAGTTGAAAGTGATTGGAGAGCGACTAACGCCCCTCTCACGCCCACCATTTTCCCAAACACATCCAATCAAAATTTTGAGATATCTATTTTGTTCAACGTAGTTGAAAGTTCTTGAAATTAGGTCTTTTAGGACGATAACCCCCTTAGAGCCCTCAGTGCAAGGGTTGTAAGTTATGCCCTGGGGGCATATAAAGTTTTTGTTGAAAGCGTTGTCTTAAAAATTCCAAAAGGAGTCATTCAATTGGGAATTGAAAGGGCTAGTGCGTGATTGGATAGCGACTAACGCCCCTCTCACGCCCACCATTTTCCAAAACACATCCAATAAAAATTTTAAGATATTCATTTTGTTCAACGTAGAGGAACGTTCTGGAACTTAGGTCTTTTAGGACGATAACACCCTCAGAGCCCTCAGTGCAAGGGTTTTAAGTTATGCCCTGGGGGCATATAAGGTTTATATAGAAAGATCTCTTATAAAACATAGCCAGCGCAATCGCGCTGCCTAATTAAAGAACGGTGACACTCGACAACGAGACAAAAAACGGGAACTAAGTAAAGAGGAGGACACTCCCCCACAACCCTCAGGGCAAGGGTTTTAAGTTATGTCCTGGGGGTATATAATAACGATGTTGGACAAATGTATTATTTATTAATTTTTTCCTTTAGAGCATGGCGCTTCTTATCGAAGAAATTGTCGTAGAAACTTCGAAAATGGCTCTCTCAATTGGAAATTGGAGTGGATTGTGCCACTTTTCAATAGTCAAAAGTGATTGGAAGGTTTACTAACACCCCTTCCACGCCCACCATTTCCCGAAACACATCCAATCAAAATTTTGGGATAGCCATTTTGTTCAGCGTAGTTGATTTCCAGATAGAAATTATACTTTTGAGGAAGACAGTCCCCCACAGCCCTTAGGGCAAGGGCTTTAAGTTATGCCCTGGGGGCATACAAGGTTTTTTATAGAAGGCGTTGTCGTAGAAACTTCAAAAAAGGCTCATTCGATTGGAAATTCAAAGGGCTAGTGCCCTTTTTAATAGTCGAAAGTAAGTTATGCCATGGGGGCATATAAGGTTTTTATTTAAAGCGTAGAACCTTCAAAATGGCTTATTTAACTGGAAATTTAAAGGGCTAGTGCCTTTTTTAATATTTGATAGTAATTGGAGAGCAACTAACGCCCCTCTCACGCAAACCATTTTTCCAAACATATACAATCAAAATTTTGAGATATTCATTTTGTTCAACGTAGTTGAAAGTTCTTGAAATTAAATCTTTCAGGATGATAACCCCCTCAGAGCCCTCAGTTCAAGGGATGTAAGTTATGCCCTGGGGGCATATAAAGTTTATATAGAAAGTTGTCATCGAAATTTCAAAAAGGGCTCATTTGATTGGAAATTGAAATTGCCCTTTTTAATAGTCGAAAGTGAGTGGAGAGTAATTAACCGCCCTCATACGCCCACCACTTCTCCAAAAACATTCAATCAAAGCGTAGAGATAGACATTTTGTTCAACATAGTTGAAAGTTCTGGAAATTATGTATATAAGGATGACAAACCCACCAGAGCCCCAAGGTCAAAGGTTGTAAGTTCTGCCCTGACGGCATATAAGGTTTTTATAGATAGAGTTGTCGTAAAACTTCAAAAGGGGTTCATTCAATTGGAAATTAGAGGGCTAGTGCCCTTTGTAATAGTCGAAAGTGATTGGAGGGTAACTAACCCCCTCTCACGCCCACCATTCCTCCAAAAACATCCAATCAACATTTTCAGATAGCCATTTTCTTCAACATAGTAGAAAGTTCTGGAAATTAGGTCTTCGAGAATTACACCCCCCCAGCACTCAGGGCAAGGGTAGTAAGTTATCCCCTGGGGGCATATAAAGTTTTTACTGAAAGTGTTGTCGTAAAAACTTCAAAAGGGCTCATTTGATTGGAAATTCAAAGGGCTAGATTTTTAATAGTTGAAAGCAATGGGAGAGCGACTACCGCCCCTCTCACGCACACCATTTCCCCAAACACATCCAATCAAAGTTTTGAGATAGCCATTTTGTTTAACGTAGTTGAAAGTTCTGGAAATTCGGTCTTGCAGGATGACAACCACCCTAACAGACCTTAGGGTAAGGGTTGTAATTTATGCCCTGCGGGCATATACGGTGTTTATAGAAAGCATTGACGTTTCCAAAAGTAATAGTCAAAAGTGATTGGAAGGCTTGACATTTTTATAGCAAAGATCAATGTGGGTACAATGTATTATTTTTTGTTGTTGCTGCTGTTTAGACCAGGGCACTTCGTATCGAAGGAATTGTAGTGGGAACTTCGAAAAGGGCTCATTCGACTGAAAATAAAAGGGTCGATGGCCTTTTTAATAGTCGAAAGTGATTGGAGGGCAACTTATCCCCCTTCCACTCCCACCCTCCCCAGCTCACCCTCCCATTTGCCCATTATGTTTAAAAACTAAATGTTGCCTAAAGATAAAATCAAAATACGCTTTGATAATGCCAATTCCCAATAAGGTATCTCTGCAGTATCCGAAGAACGACTGAGAGTATTATGTTCAAACTTTCGGGGCTACTTCTGCTCTTACAATTTAACCAAATTAAAATAGCGTAAGTGCATCCAAGCTGTCAAAGAAAGCAAACAGATTTTCTTGCAAATGGTATCAAGTTTTCCATTTCAGGTCAACTAGAGGAGGTATGAAACTAAATTAAACAGTACTATTTGTGTCCAGATTTTTAAAAGGGTGTATGTTGTTAAAAATTGCTGAAAATTGTTCTCCAGCATACAAATAGCAGGCAAAACTATAAAGTCTTAAAAAAAAATACAAATGAATGTGCATTGTCAGTCTAATATACATATACTGATATTTAGCAATCAAAATATTAATATTATTTGATTTATTAAAGTTATAATAGTAAAAAATTTAAATTTTTCAGTAAAGTGCAAATTTTGTTTGGCCTTGGGAAGGCATAGGGGTTTTGCGCCCAACTTATGTTAATTTCTGCTTGTTTTGAGTTTGATTCGGTTATTTATTGTAATTTCTGTTCGTCTTGGGTTTCATTTATTTATCGATGCTAATTTTTGGCAGTCTTATGCTTGGTAGATTATTTGATTTTAGTTTTGCTCATTTTTTGTTTAATGGAGTTCTTTACTTTTCTTTGAAAAACTTACTTTGTTGAAAAAGTTTTTTTCAATTAATTAAAAAAAAAAAATTGAAAGAAGAGGAAAATAGGTCAATGAACCAAGATTAAGATTATTATAAGCTATGGTGATGACAATAGTCAAGTAAGTTCTGAAACCTGGGTACTTTGGAAGACGGAGGGCTTGCGGATGAAAGATGATAGATTGCCAGAGACCACCCTTTTCGGCCATCCACCTAGGGTCAAACCAAAAGCAGTTTTACAGCACTTTACAAACAACGGATGTAAAGAGGGAAGCTGTAAATAGATTGGGATGGAGAAAGAGCGTGCACAGCTGTGTTGGCCTCAGACGGTGAGGTGAGACAGTGATTTGTTGGTACTATCAGTAGTACTAAAGGAATATACCGTGTTATGAGAAGAAACCCAGATACGATAGGAGGAAATGGGGTAAGCCATTCGGCACAACTCTCAGAGTTTGAGAGGATGGCTGTAAATCTAAGTTCAACATCCATTTCATAGTCTTTTGAATAACCGAATGCACCAGGTCTATTGACAATATCTGCTGAGCTTGAGCCTGATAAGTGCAGTGAAGTACCATTTAAAGACCCTTTTGAGGCTTACCACTAGTCTTCTATAGGGCATTTCTATCACTAATTATCATCTTTCATATCACTTGAGCAATATGATTAACAGTTAGTTAGTGAATTGCCCAGACGGTGTCTTTCATATTATGCATCATTTTTTTTTTTTGGAAACAGTCAGACATTTTGAAACCCAAGCATGGATAAAATGCTGACTATATACGAAGCAGCTTTCCATTTATTTTGCTAGTTGTTTATTTTAAAGGCACGTTTAATATTGTTAGAGCTGTTTTTTTCCATTTTAAAACTTTTTAGTCTATCCCTTTTTTGTAGCAGAAACAATACAAGTTCACTTTTTCATCGCGAATGTAAGAGAAGTGCATGTTCTCTTATACAAACAAAATTTATGACCAGAGATCAAGAGAGACATTTTCATCTTCCTTGGATTATGCAGGAAAGGGAAAATGCCAAAAGTTTTGATTCCTGATACTAGAAAGACCAAGGAAAGAAAACTAGTCATGGTTATTTAAAAAACAAAGAAAAAATCCCATTAAAATATTTTGAACGTCAAATTTACAACTTCCAATCCTTAAGACTGAAGGAAAACAATCAGTTCTCAATAAAACTTGGCTAATTCTAAAATTTGAAAACTATGGATTAATTGATTTAGATAGAGAGCGTTGTGCAGGTTTATCACTAGAGTTTGGATATTAAAACGCCATGTGGTGGGGTGCTGTATCACTAGCACCACATCAGGTTGAACAAATGATTGATGGAAATCAATCAATAAAAATGAATACAAAGGGACAAAGTCCATGCTGTTTACATAACATTTTTTACCAAAACAAACAATTACTTGGCCTTTTTCTTAAAGCAAATTTCACAATTCAAAGTTTAATCTTGAATTGTATTCCTCAAGTAAAATACACCTGTTGCCAAGGATGAAGGGACAGAAATAAAAGAAAACTTCATCGCAAAAATGAATTTTAGCTATTATTTTTTCCAAAATTTTTGAACATTAATTGTTTAACATTAGGTTTTGAAGACTCACTCTTTCTTTGCTCTCTCAAAGGAACTGTTTGGCAAGAAAACAAGTAATTGGGGCGTTTGGGGGCTCCACTCGTCCTATTTGTCCATCATGAAAAATGTGCATATTTGGAATATCTGTTTTAAAATGCTAAATGAAACCGTTTAGGGCATCTGCTACTTAACTGCTAATTCTATACAAACATATCTTTGGGGACAGAAGCACTGCCTAAATAAGCATACTCTCCTCTATTTCCTTTTCTTCTGCTATCCTTGTTTTTTTTTGCATGCTACTTTTATTTCTTTCTCATTAGTTTCTTTTTTTATTTCTTCCATGTTAGTGTTTCTAAACAATTCCTTAACAAGGTTTTTTTTCTCATGTAATTACATTGCTTACGTCATTATTCCTCATGAATTTTGATGTATTATCAGCTACCGTAACGAATTTCTATTAGTGAGAATTTAGGGGGGAAGTCTAAGGGGAAAAATTGGTTGTTTTTTTCAGTTTTTTCAATGAAAATACCAAAAAAGTTTTTTTTTTTAAATGAACATATCCCAAAAAAACATTTTTCAAATTCAAAGGAGGGGCGGATAGAATCAGAGGGAAACGTTCCCTTTTGCTACCCACCGAGTTGACGCCACTGGTTTCTATGAAACTCTCTCTGCACCTGATGAAAGGAATACTTATTGATTTATTTTTGTAATTAAAGGAAATAAAGTGAACAGGCAGCTATACATAAAATAGTTATTAATGCATTATATATTACGGTTATTGACAAGGAGCCTTCCCAAGCTAAAAAATCTCTCTTAACGGCATTGTCGAGTATTTTTTAATAGCATTTTTTGGGTCATAAAAGCTTTAATCTTCTAACTTTTACCAGGTGAGTGGGATCTCAACAGAGATATTTCGTCAAATTGAAACAATTGAAAATGACACTCATGATATGGCAACTCAGGCTGCGATTGAAGCGGTCGAAAGAAGGGGAGAAATGATTGTCCGACAGCTTGACACTAGACAAATGGGATTTGCGGTTGCTGAAAGGGCAAGGGCTTTTCTTTCATTGCAGGTAAGGATAATCTTTTTCTCTCTTTGTTGAAGTAGTAATTTCTATAAGTTGACAAAAAAGACTGGTTGGTTTTTCTCCGAGTTGCAGACCGGGGAAGGTAAAGGCGTTCTCAAATGCAAATTCCAAAGGATAAATGACTTTGTTTCATATATACTTTAAATTTGAAAACAAATTAACATGTACATTAAGTATTTACTGTCTAGAATAACTTAAGCTAACAAGTGTTAACTTAAGCCGTAGCACCTTATTAGTTCTGCACTTAGTACGTTTAAAATGGGTTTATTGAGTAGTGGGACAGGTAGGACAAATTTACCTTTTGAAAAACATATAAATATATTCCTTTAGCGTCTTAGCACGTCATCAATGTATATTTGTACATTGTTTTCTCACTCTGTCTCCCCCTCTATCTGTCACTCTTCTCTCTTTTTCTCACTATCTCCGCCCCTTTTCATCTCTTCCCATCTCTATTACTGTCCCATCTCTCGCTCGTCATAACAGTCCCACCGAATTAATTTTCCAACTTTCTGTCACTATATTTTGGTGACTGAAATTATCAATTTTTCTTACCTCTGTTTTACAAATAATGTTCTTTTGACCATAAGGTTCTTTTTTTCCACTTTCTGCTTTTGCTACTTCTACTTTGCAGTCTCTCCTTAAGATCCACTGTTTTTGATACTCTGATTTAAGCGAAATAAATATTTTACAGCTCAACGGTATTCTTACTTTTGAAGTAAGAAGTCTCTTATTTATTATTCCCCCAAATCGGTTCACCTAAATTTAGTTCTTCGGTTTCCGGGTTTGGTCTCTCTTGGCCTAAAATTAGGGCAGAAGTTTGCTGATTCTGGTATTTTCAGTAAATTAAGTGTATAAATACATACATATATATATATATATATATATATATATATATATATATATATATATATATATATATATATATATATATATATATATATATATATATATATATATATATATATATATATATATATATATATATATATATATATATATATATATATATATATATATATATATATATATATATATATATATATATATATATATATATATATGTATATATACATTAAAATTTACAGAAATCTAAGTATATCTAAAATCAGGGATTAAAGCTGCTATTCTTGGTGCCCAAGAAAATCAATACGGCAATGAAGATATTATTTCATTACCCGATAAACAATACAGTTGCCGGCTGCATTGTTACTTGCTAATTTTGGTGCTCACGGGAATCAACCAAGTACTCTAGAGACCATGATAATTTTTTCATGTGCACATGAAAGAAATAAGAGGATAGATCTTTGTTGGTTTACCCCCCCCCCCTCTAAGATTAAGGATATAGAGTGATAAGAATTAAGAAAAATAGGATAAAAGGGGTAGCGGGGACTTGAAGCCTCATACAGTAAATTACTGGGCCAAAATTTGTTGCTTCTTCATGAGACGTCTTTTAGATAAATGTGAAGGCACCATCTACCCCATAACTCCTGTTTATTTGGAGTGATTGTACTTCTATAGATGTCTTTGTGTACCAAAATTAGCAATAATAATCTGACTCTCTTATATTCAGCGAGATGCTATGGTGCCATCCGTTTTCCTACATTATTTTCTAAGGGTACTGGAATTACTAAGCCGCTATCCCAGCTTTGAATGCTATTGGGCTTCGGAATCAGGAAACTGACACCCTTATTTTAGGTCCCAAACAGCACCGGCCCGGGTACCAAAATATCTGATTTTAGGGAATATCGCCTCCAACTATGTTTTTACACATCTTGAAGCTTCTTCTAATGAAAGATTCGGGTATCCAAATTATTTCTGTCAATGATTTTGAACCTGTATTCGCGCTGACCAGACGTTCAGTTGAAACAGTATCCGGCTAGTGTGGCAGTATGGGTCAGGGGTAAAGTTCTCAGAGACGGAGAGTATAGTACGAAAACACAACTCAGAAGAAACGAAAGATTGGTTTAATTCCTTACCTAATTTGATTACAGAAGAAAAGCATTAATTAGTTTCTCCGTAAAATTTTGGTAACAAACTTGCTCTTGAGGTATTATTTGCTAAAACAGATCAATGTGATGCTGATTAAGACAAGGAATAAAGCAACGAACAGCTTCAGATCTCCAAGAACCAGGGTTGCCACCCTGGCCAGGAAGAATTTACTAAATCTGAGAGGAAAAATTTACTAAATCACATCTGTTTTTACTAAATGCTAAAAACAAATTTTTACACCATCGATGCACCATCAAGCATCGATTTTTACTATAGGAGGATAATCAATAGGATTTTCACAATATTTTTTCCTTTTTTTTCTCTTTTCCTCTTTTCTTTCGTTTTCACAGTATGATTGAAAATTCTGGAAACCAATAAGTTCAAAAATCCTTTTTTTATTATTTGGATGTACTTATTTGGATAGGCTTCATATTCCAGATGCGGTGTATCCAAGACGTCAAACAAGAGTAGTAAGCTTGTATAAGATTTCAAGCGTACATTCAAGCCTACAAGAATATACAGTGTGGTTTCACGTGGACATTGCAAAAAGCGACAAATCCTTTACCTATAAAGTGGCCAAGCATGTTTTGAAACTATAGTCAAGGCTGTATAAGATAACCAGACTGGTTTTTGAGGCAATACCCATTTCTTAGGGCCAATCAGAGACAGCGGAGGTTATTCTATATACGATTACTTGATTGGTAATTGGATTTGAATAAAAGGAGTGATTTTTATTGCAATTCATATTAGTAAGAGCAATGAATTCAGAGAGAATAGTTTATTTGAGAGGATATTAGTAGAGAAAATGATTGGTGCATTTACATTATTGGAGATTGATGGTGGAGCCGGTAGCAGCAAAGATATACGAGTACCAAATGTGGCTGTGGAAATAACCGGAAGATGTACACTATGCCTTGAATGGGACGATATGTATACTAGATACAT
>NC_142807.1:47902588-47925900 GCF_049724085.1 Artemia sp. Qi Xiang Cuo | reverse complement strand
AGCAGGGGTGAGGGATCGCGCCTTCTGACCCCTCTCTACTTTTACTGCGTCATAGCATGATCATATTTTCTGGAGATATCAATGCCAGGGTAGGCGATGAAATATCTTTTTTTGTTAAGAAGTACCTTCATCCACACTGCCTAGGTAGATTAAAAAAAAATAAAGCCTTTCTTATAAACTCCTCCTCTGTAATCGACCTTGTGTTTGGTGGAATGTGGTTTTGCACACAATACAAAATCCTATTCTCAAAATTAGGAATGAGGGATAACGTATTTATTATGGAACAGAACTTTGAGAAAGTCATGTGGGCTCTGACCCCTCAATTTTCTTCACTAAGAGTTTCTTCAGATTGATAGCCATGAAATATAAAATAGCCCTTGATTGCCTCTGTGTAACAAGCTTGCCTAACCGGCAGCCAGGGAGATCCCCTTTAGTTTTCAGAAAAAGTTTGTCATCTGAACGAAAAAAGACATAGACGATAGATGTGAAAAGCCTCTTGAAGAAAACTGCTAGACATTACAAAAAAATCTCTTTTGACAACAGGGCAGCACAACCATAGATGGCAGGTTGGCCAGTAGCAAAAAAACTGATCAGATTAGATAAAGTTTTTTTCCGAAATGGCTCTCACCAGCAAATATTATCAAACTTGCATTTATTGTAACAAAAAATTGTTGCGTTACAAGCGATCTTAAATTTAAATTATTCTCGACTATAGAAAACAGTAAATTTTGGTCAAAATTTTTTATCAGTACAAAAAAGTAGTGAAAAATATTTTTTTTTTAATGAAAATTAATAAAGCACATCAAGGACGCGCGCTGGCAAGTGATACTCGCGTTAAAATCTTATAATGAATCGTAAATATGCAACAACTTTTAAAAGACAGAAATTCAAACTTAAAATAAAAAAGTATAAATATTAAAACAAAAACATAAAATAAACTTAAAATAAAAAGTGTGGGGTGTTAATATTTGATAAAGTTATTTAAAATCCCGTTAAAATGGTTTGAAAACTTACCAAACAGTTAGTGATAACAAACTATAAGCAAAGAGAGATGTAAGGAGAGATGCTCAATAGTAACCTAAACCTTAGGAAACAGAGTCTTGATAACAAAATCAAATAAAAAAATAAAATTTTCAACAGAAAGTAAGGAGCAACATTAAAACTTAAAACAAACAGAAATTACACCGTTTATGAAGGATATTGTCCCCTCCTCAACACCTCGCTCTTTACGTTAAATTTTACTACTTTAGAAAAAGCTTTTTATTGTTCTAATTAAACGACCCTTGTGTTTCAGGAGTCATTCTTAAAGAATAGGGACACAATTCAAACTTAACCGTAAAGAGCAAGGTGTTGAAGAGGGGTTAATCTCCTTCATATATGTTATAATTTCTATTCGTTTTAAGTTTTAATGTTGCTCCTTACTTTCAGTTGAAATAGCGTTTTTTTTATTTAATTTCTGATCGTTTTTTAAATAATGTCAGGAAACCTGGCCCAACCTCCACTAAGAAATCCCCCTCCTCACGGAAATATTCTCTAGACAATTCAATCCCAGTGAAAATTTACCCCTGACAATTACCCTTAACAACTCCACGCGTAAAACTGACTCGGAAAGGAGAAAGCAAGACATATAAAAAGAACTTTGTTTATGAATTTTGGGCAAATATCCCCTTTGTATAATTTTCCCTGACAAGTTCAACGCCTGGAAACTTCCTCCCCATGGAAAATTCCCCCGTGGGAAAACCCCCAGCCGAAAATTCGTCCCCTCAACTCATACGAAGATGTATACATACTTCCCAATAACAAATACTATGCGTAAACAATGGTGAAATTTTTTAGATTAAAGACCTTTCCCCTGGGGCTGTGGGGGAGTCACGTCATATCGAAAGGCATCTAAGTTTTTCAATTATGATGAAAAAAATCGATATCCAAAAATTTTGATCAGAAAATTATGGGAAAAAGACGGGGGAGGGGACCTAGTTACCCTCCAATCTTTTTGGTCACTTAAAAAGGACACTAGAGTAGTGTCGTCATAATACTTTTAAAGGGGCCCATAGCAGATTAACAAGGGATTTCAAGCGGTCCCGAAATGCAAGCAGTACCGGAATACAAGCGGTCCCATGTTTCTAGCTGGCAAGATTCCGATTCCAGGTGTTTCAGTAGTATTTATATTATTAATCAGAGTGTGGTCGGTATAATACACAAGTGGAAACAATAGGGAATTTTAAGTGGAGCTCCTAGCCCCTCGCATCTGTGCAATGCGATCCGTTTCTAGGTGTTATGACGCAATTGTGTTTCAGTATTTTTATATGATTAGTCTGAGTTTGATCTGAATATTTAACAAGTACCAATAAATAGAGTTTCTAGCCCCTCGTACCTGTGCAATGCGGACCCTGTTTCTGCCGGTCGGGTAGCATGATTCCCGCAAAACATCCACTCACTGTAAATGGTCAGATAGGGAAATTAACATAAGATTTAAAGGGACAAATAGAGAGTCTATAAGTGGAGCTCCTAGTCCCTCGCACTTGTACAATGCGGTCAGCTGACAAGATTCCCACGACACACCCTTCTGGACTCTATGAAGTCACACGACCCACCCCGTTTTAAATGGTCAAGTGTAATATGGATCACGCAATTTTATGTAGCCTCACGTCAGGACCCGTGGGGAATCCTCGCCTGTAACTTAATGACGGTAAACATTTTACGGGTTGTCGTTGCACATCTTACGTAATGACAGTGCACACATCGCTGTCAAATTATATTTTTTTTGTATTTTATTTGTCGTCAAAAGGTTTAAGGCATTGTTTTTTCTTTCTTTTAACTTAATGGCGGTGCACATGCTGCGTAATGAGAGCGCGCGCATCACTGTCACATAATACATTTTGGGATTTTATTTCTCGCTGAAACGTTCAAAGCGTTTTTTCTCTTTCTTTGGCCTTGCTAGGACTTGAAGGGTCAATTCCCTTCCATTAGAACAGTAACTGTACCATCAAGACTAAACTGCTATTTCAAAATTCGTGCCGAGAACTTCATTCCAAAAATAACCTATTGCGCGACACCTGAGATTTTCCATTTTTCACGTGCTAGAACGGCGTGTTTACTGCCAAAATTTGGTATGAAGACGGAGAATATATATTTCCAGAGACAATTGCTCTTAATGTATCTTTAGAAATAAAGGGGAAAGAGATGCTTAATTTTTGTAAACACATAGGTATTAGAGACGCATCCTAAACAATAAATTTAAAGGATTAAGATTATTGTACATACAAGTTTTTTAATAAAAACAAACTTACGACAATATCAAAACAAAGAAAAAGCGGTTAAAAAACACAACAAACTAAAAGTAAAATGTGAAAAAAGGCTTACAATGGATCGTAATATAGGCAAAAAGAACCGTGTATAATAGGAAGACGGGGGCCCTAGCATGCGTTTCCAGAGGGGGTTTGCTATTAGTGATAAACTTAAGCCATATTACGAGCTTTTTATGAAAATTCCTCGTTTCTTTCAGCCAAGACTATGAATAATTCACACCATCGTGACGAAACACTCAATCCCCTAGCAATCATTACAAGAGGGCGGAGTTGATATTAGAGCTAAATTTAAGCCATGTTAAGAACTGTTTAACTAAAATATATCATTTCTTTGACTGGGATGTTAGATTTCAGTCCCCCCTCTGCCAAAAAATTCTTTAAACACCTCTACCTTAACGTTTAAGGTGCAAAAATATATTACTCCAAGGCAATACACGCCATCCTGGTGAACTTTAGATGGCATACGGCACCCTCATTATTTCAAACGTATTTACAGATATTTTCATAATAAATATATGCTTTTAAATCCATTGATTTATTTTTTAGCAATCCACCCACAACATGATGCCCCCATGCCAATTCACGCCACCGTGGCAAACTATGGATGGCATACAGCACCCTCTTACACCCGCATTATTCCAAAGGCATTCATGGATGTTTTCATAGTAAAAATATGCTTTTAAATCCACTGATTTACGTTTTAGCAATCCACCCTCAACATGATACCCCCATTGCAATTCACGCCGCCTTGGCAAATTATGGATGGCACACGAATCCCTCTGGCTCCCCTCAGGATTCCTAAGACATTTTCAAGTTTTTTTTCTAGTTAAAAATATGCTTTCAACCCATTTAGTCGAGTTTTTCTTGAGTCTGGACTGATAATAACGTACAAAAGACACCCTGCCACCTCAACATTACAGGCCTGCCCCCCTACCATCCGCGCAGCATTGAACAACAGAACTTGAAATTTCTTTACTAGAACGTGAAACTCCAAGCAATCACGCCACAGCACCAAACTCTTACTGCTCTGCGGCACCTTGCGACACTCGTCATCGGAATTTTAAGCGTCCTCTAGCGTTTGATCACCTTCAATGGATATATTTTCTATTGCTATTTTTTTCCAACGATTCCAAGCACTGTGCCACCCTCTGAACTTTTCTTATTATTCCTAAGACTTTTTCAAACATTTCTTGTTAAAAGTTATGCTTTCAATCCATTGATTCGAGTTTTTCGTGAACTTGGACTTTCATGAACTTGGACACGCCTGCCCGTTCCCCTACCATCCACGTGGCATAGAACAGTGGAACTTGGCATTTAATTACCAGAGCGTGATACTCCAAGCAATTCACGCCACAGTACCACATTGTTACTGCTCTGTACTTACTTACTTGTACTTGTTGCGGGACCAGATGCGGACGCCTCACCCGTCATCTAGAAGACTACGTATTATTGACTCCCATTTGTCACGATCTTGTGCCAGCTCTTCAGCAAACCGGAGCCAGCAGCTCTCCCACTTTCTGCCAAACTTTCGAAATCCACCAATGGGGTCGAGGTCGTTTTTGGCAGTTGTCCACCAATTCTTAAATTGACCACCAGGTCGCCTGCGCCAATCTGGTAATGGGACAGCAAGAAGCACTTGCTTTATGATGCAGTCATTGGGTCTTCTAAGGACATGACCAACCCAACGCAGTCTTCTCTGTTTGACAATCCTGGTGGCGGGTTCGATGTCAAAGCAGCGGTGGCGCACATCAACATTTGAGATTCTATCGGAGTATCGAATCCTCAGGATATTTCGTATACAGCGGTGGTCAAAGACTTCCAAATCATGGAGATGAAGCTCCTTCAGTGGCCAAGTTTCGACTGCATAGAAGAGAACAGATCTAACAGCCGCTTTATAAACAGAAAGTTTTGTCTTCATGCTGATCTCCCGCCGGATCCACAGATGGCGGCGGAGTTGTGAGAATATGGCTTGTGCTTTGTTGATTCTGCTCTGTACGCCAAGGTCACAGCCGCCACGAGGGTCTATTATTGAGCCAAGATAGGTGAAGCTGTCGACTTTTTCCAATTCTTGTCCGTAAAGCATAAGCTGATAATCCGAGTGCATGTTTAGGTCCATGACTTTAGTTTTGGCCGTGTTGATTTTCATACCTAGTAGCTGAGATAAATGTGCTATTTCATTTAACATTGCTTGGGCAGTTGCTGGATCAGCGGCAAGAGCGTCAATGTCGTCCGCGTAGTCCAGGTCAGATGCGTTAATGCCCAATCCCATAACAACACCATAAAAACTCGAGAGTGCACTTTCTAGAATCCAGTCTATAGAGTAGTTAAAAAAAACAGGGGACAATGTGCACCCCTGTTTTACACCACTTTCGACATTGAAGGGCTCAGTTTCTTTGCCCAGCATTCTTATTGTCGATTTGCAATGCTCGTAGTAGGCCTTCAACAGCTCTATGAATTCTACTCGCATACCTTGTTCCAACATGATTCGCCAAAGGTTTTGCGAGTTACAGAGTCGAAAGCAGCCACAAAATCAAGGAACATGTTAATTATGGGGAGTTTGTAGCGTTCGCACTGTTGGAGAATAAGGTGAAGAGTGAAGACCTGGTCAGTTCACCCTCTCCCTCTTCGAAATCCATATTGATTTTCACGTGTCCGCTCATCCCTTGCTACCTCAAACCTTTTAAGCAAAATCATCGCAAATACTGCTCTTTGGCACCTTGTGATACCCGTCACAAACATTTTAAGCATCTTCAAGTGTTTGAACACACTCAATAAATATTTTTTGTATTGCTATTATTTTCCAAGGATTCCTCACCCCTCTGCCACACTATTACTGCTCTGCGGCATCCTCTGACATCTCAGCATTATTCCTAAGACAATTTTTCAGATATTTTCTGTTAAAAGATATGCTTTCAATCGATTGATTTAATTTTATTTTTTACAAGCCTAGCCTTTCACAATAACTAACCAAAAGACACTCTGCCACCACGACATTACATACCTGTCATGCATTTCGTTACCAACCCGTGACACTCCAAGCAATTCCCGGCACTGTGCCGCACTATTACTACTCCGTGACACCCCTCTAACTTCAAATCACTATTTCTAAGACATTTTCAGACATTTCATGTTAAGGATTATACATTCAACCCATTGATTCAAGTTTTTTATGGGCAAGACCATCATGATAACCTTCAAAACACTCCCACGCCATTAAACAACAGCCATCCATATCACAAGCCTCCTTATCAGCCCTAGGATATTTCCAACCTTTTGACTCCAAAAATAAGCTTATGGATCTAAATTAAGTACTATATTTTTTCTAACAACGGGATTTGATTTCCTGACAAGCAACAGGATTTTTCTTATTACGGTTTTACTAAATACTATCAAATTTATCTTTGAAATAACAGGATTTTTCTTAATAGTAACAAACTTTTTTCTAATAACAGCAAGTTTTCCATCAAAGATAACAAATTTCTCTTAGAAGTAACAATTTTCTGTTTATTCTAACAAGTTTTCTGTTACAAGTAGCAAGTTTTTCTTAAAACTAACAAATTTTTCTTAGAAGTAACAACTTTTTCCTTAATACTAACACAGTTTTCCTTAATACTATTAAATTTCTCTTGGAAGTAACTGGTTTTCCTTAATAGTAACAAATTGTTTCTAGTAGCAGCAAGTATACCCGTCAAAGATAACAAATTTCTCTTAGAAGTAACAATTTTCTGTTTATGCTAACACGTTTTCTGTTAGAAGTAGCAAGTTTTTCTTAACACTAACAAATTTTTTCTTAGAAGTAACAAGTTTTTTTCGTAATACTAACAAAGTTTTCACTTAATAATATCAAATTTTTCTTGAAAGTAACAACTTTTTCCTTAATACTAAAAAATTTACTTAATACTATAAAATTTCTCTTGGAAGTAACACTTCTTTCTTAATAGAAAGAGGTTTTTTCTAATAGAAGCAAGTTTCTCCGTGAGAGATAACAAATTTCTCTTAGAAGTAACCACTTTCTGTTTACGCTAACAATTTTTCACAAACAAAGTAGCAAGTTTTTCTTAACACTAACAATTTTTCCTTAGAAGTAACAAGTTTTTTCCTTAATATAAACGAAGTTTTACTTAATATAACAAATTTTTTCTTAGAAGTGACAACTTTTTCCTTATTACTAACAACGTTTTACTTAATACTATCTAATTTCTCTTGGATGTAACATATTTTTCTTAAAAGAAAGAAATATTTGCTAATAGCAGCAAGTGTTCCGTCAAAGATAACAAAATTGTCTTAGAAGTAAGAGTTTTCTGTTTACACTAATAAGTTTTCTATTAGAAGTAGCAATTTTTTCTTACCAGTAACACTTTTTTTCTTAGAAGTAGCAAGTTTTTCCTTAATACTCACAAAGGTCTACTTATTACTAGCAATTTTTTCTTAGAAGTATCAACTTTTCCTTAATACTAACAAAGTTTTACTTAATACGATCAAATTTCTCTTAGATGTAACAATTTCATGTTTGGGCTAAGAAGTTTTATGTTAGAACTAGCAAATTTTTGTTTAATGCCAACCAATTTTTATTTAAAAGTAACAACTTGTTCATTTGTAATAGCAAAGTTTTACTTAATACTATCAAATTTCTCTTGGAAGTAAAAGGTGTTTTTAATAGTAACACTATTTTCTAATAGCGGCAAGTTTTCCGTCAAAGAAGCAAATTTTTCCTAGAAGGAGCACTTTTCTGTTTACGCTATCAAGTTTTCTGTTAGAAAACTTCTTATTCAAATTAATTTAACTACGTTTAAGCTAGGTTCATTTAATTAAGTTTAGCATGAGTGGTCATACTAACCTAAATTACATGAACCTAACTTAAACGTAGTTAACTTGTTACCGTAAACAGAAAATTGTTACTTCTAGGAAACATTTGTTACCCTTGACGGAAAACTTGCCACTATTAGAAAAAATTTCTTCCTATTAAGAAAAACCAATTACTTCGAAGAAAAATTTGATAGTATTAAGAAAAATTTTGTTAGTATTAACGAAAAAGTTATTGCTTGCAAGAAAAATTTTGTTAGTATTAACGAAAAAGTTATTGCTTGCAAGAAAAATTTTGTTAGTATCAAATAAAACTTTGTTAGTATTGGGTAAAAAAGTCATCACTTCTAAGAAAAGCATTGTTAGTATTAAGAAAAACTGGCTGCTTCTAGCAGAGAACTTGTTAGCATAAACAGAAGACTGTTAGTTCTAAGAGAAATTTGATATCTTTGACGGAAAACTTGCAGCTATTACAAAAAATTTCTTACTCTTAAGAAAAAACCTGTTACTTTTGTAAGAAATTTGATTGTATTAAGTAAAACATTGATAGCATTAAGGAAAAAGCAGCAAAAAAAATTCGTTAGTAATAAGTAAAAACTTGTTACTTCTAACAAAAAATTTGCTAGTGTTAAGAAACAGTTGCTACTTCTAACAGAAGGTTTATTAGCTTAAACAGAAAATTGTTACTTCTAAGAGAAATTTTTATCTTTGACGGAAAACTTGCTACCATTAGAACAAATTTCCAACTATTAAGTAAAACCTGTTACTTCCAAGAGAAATTTGATGGTATTAAGTAAAACTTTTTTAGTAATAAGGAAAAATTTGTTACTTCTATGAAGAAACTTGTTAGTATTATGTAAAAGTTTTTTAGTGTAAAGGAATAACTTGTTACTTCTAAGAAAAAATTTGTTAGTGTTAATAAAAACTTGCTTCTTCTAACTGAAAACTTGTTAGCGTAAACAGAGAATTGTTACTTATAAGAGAAAATTTTATCTTTGACAAAAAACTTGCTGCCATTATTAAGTAAAACCTGTTACTTCTAAGAGAAATTTGATAGTATTAGGTAAAAGATTTTTAGTATTAAGGAAAAAGTTGTTACTTCTAAGAAAAAATTTGGGAGTATTAAGTAAAACTTTTTTAGTATTAAGGAAAAAAAGTTGTTACTTTTAAGAAATTTTTTTTTAGTGTTAGTGTTCAAAGAAAAACTTGGTACTTCTAACAGAAAACTTATTAGCGGAAACAGGAATTTGTTACCTCTAAGAGCAATTTATTATCTTTGGCCGATAACTTGCTGCTATTAGAAAAAGTTCTTACTATTAAGAAAAACCCGTTACTTGCCAGAAAAATTTGATACTATTAAGTAAAACTTTGTTAGCATTAAAGAAAAAAGCTTCTTACTTCTAGGAAACAATTTGTTACTGTTAAGAAAATCTTGCTTCTCCTAACAGAAAACTTGTTAAAGTAAACAGAAAGTTGTTACTTCTGAGAGAAATTTGTTATATTTGATGGAAAACTTGCTTATATTAGAAAGAAATTTCTTACTATTACGAAAAGCCTGTTACTTCCAAGACAAAATTTGATAATAATAAGTAAAACTTCGTTAGTATTAAGGAAAAAGTTGTTACATCTAAAAAAATATGTTAGTATTAAGAAAAACTATAGGAGTATTAAGGAAAAAGCTTGTTACTTCTAAGAAACAATTTGTCAGTGTTAAGAAAACTTGCTACTTCAAAGAGGAAACTTGTTAGCTTAAACAGAAAATTGTTACTTCTAAGAGAAATTTTGTATCTTTGATGGAAAAACTTGCTGCCATTAGAAAAAATTTCTTACTATTAAATAAAACCTGTTACTTGCAGGAGAAATTTGATAGTATTAGGTAAAACTTTGTTAGTATTAAGTAAAATATTGCTACTTCTAAGAAAAAATTTGTTAGTGTTAAGAAAAACTTGCTACTTCTAATAGAAATCTTGGTAGCGTAAACAGAAAATTCTTACTCCTAAGACAAATTTGTTATCTTTGACAGAAAACTTGCTGGTATTAGAAAATATTTCTTACTATTAAGAAAAACTTGTTACTTCCAAGAGAAATTAGACAGTATTAAGTAATACTTGGTTAGTACTAAGGAAAAAGTTGTTACTTATAAGAAAACATTTGTTAATATTAGGTAAAACTTTTTATTTATTAAGGAAAAACTTGTTACCTCTAAAAAAAAATTTGTTAGTGTTAATAAAAACTTGCTACTTTTAAAAGAAAACTTGTTAGCGGAAAAAGAATATTGTTACTTCTAAGAGAAATTTGTTATCTTGGACTGAAAAACTTGCTGCTATTAGAAAAAATGTCTTACTATTAAGAAAAACCTGTTCCTTCCAAGAAAAATTTGATAGTATTAAGTAGAACTTTGTTAGTATTAAGGAAAAATTTGTTACTTCCAAGAGAAATTTGATAGTATTAAGTAAAACTTTGTTAATATTAAGGATAAAAGTTGTTAATTCTAAGACAAATTTGTTAGTGTCAAGAAAAACTTGCTACTCCTACCAAAAACTTTTTAGCACGAACAGAAAATTGTTACTTCTAAAAGAAATTTGTTATCTTTGACGGAAAACTTGCTGCTATGAGAAAAAAATTTTTACTATTAAGAAAAACCAAATATCCAAAGAGAAATCTTATGGTATTAAGTCAAACTTTGTTTGTATTAGGTAAAAAGTTGTTACTTCTCAGAAAAAATTGTTAGTGTTAAGAAAAACTGGCTACTTCTGACACAAAACTTGTTAGCATAAAGAGAAAATTGTTTTTCTTAGAGAAATTTGTTATTTTTGATGGAAAACTTGCTGCTATTAGAAAAAATTGGTTACTATTGAGAAATCCATGTTACTTCCAAGAAAAATTTGACAGCAATAAGTAAAACTTTGTTAGTGTTAAGGAAAACTTGTTAATTCTAAGAAAAAATTTGTTGCTTTTAAGAACAACTGGCTACTTCTAACAGAAAACTTTGTTTTCATTAACAGAAAATTGTTACTTCTAGGAGAAATTTATCGTTGACTGAAAACTTGCTGCTATTAGAAAAAAAATTGTTACTATTAAGAAAAAAAACCTGACACTTAGATTTTACAATATTGAGAAAAACCTTTGTTCGTATTAAGAAAAAACTTGTTTTTTCTAAGAAAATCAAGTCCCGCTGTTCAAAAAAATATCGTGTTTAATTTAGATCCTCAAGTTTATTTTTGGAGTGAAAAGGTTGAAAATATCCTAGGGGTATGAGGGGGCTTGTCATATGGATGGCTGGCGAGTAATGACATGGTGATGTGGCAGTAATTTGAAGGTTATCGTGATGGGCTTGCTTCGTGAGAAACTTGAATCACTGGTTTGAATGCATAGTTTTTAGCAAGAAATGTCTGAAAAATGTCTTAGGAATAGTGATGTGAAGTCAGAGGGGTGTCGCAGAGTAGTAATAGTGTGGCACAGCGCTTGGAATCCTTGGAAAATAATAGCAATAGAAAATATATCCCCTGAGGTTGTTCAAACGTTAAAAGACACTTAGAATGTTGATGACGTGTGTCACGAGGTGCCGCAGAACTGTAAGAGTTTGAACTGTTTTGTAGGTTATTATGAAAGACTAGGCTCTCAAAAAACTCGGATCAATGGTTTGAAAGCATAATTTTTAACAAGAAATGTCATAAAAATGTCATAAGATTAATAAAGAGATGTTAGAGTGTGCCGCGGAGCAGTAATAGTGTTGCACAGGGCTGGGAATCGTTGGAAAATAAAAGCAATAGAAAATATATCCATTGAAGGTGTTCAAACGCTAGAAGAGGCTTAAAATGATGATGATGAGTGTCGCAAGGTGCCGCAGAGCAGTAACAGTGTGGTGCTGTGGCGTGAACTGATTGGAGTATCACGTTCTGTTATAAAAATTCCAAGTTCTATTGTTCGATTCCCCGCAGATGACAATGAGACAGGCGTTTAATGTAACGGTAGCGAGGTGTCTTTTGTCGGTTAATATGAAAGTCCAGGCTCGCGAAAAACCCTAATAAATGGATTGAAAATACATTTTTAACAAGAAAAATCTTGAAAATGTCTTAGGAATGCTGAGGGGAGCCAGAGGGTGTCGTGTGCCATCCAAAGTTTGCCATGGTAGCATGAATTGCCATGGGGGCATCAAATTGAGGGTGGATTGCTAAAACATAAATCAATGGATTTAAAAGCATATCTTTGTTATGACAACATCTGTAAATGCCTTTGAAATAATGAGAGTGCCGGAGGGTGCCGTATGCCTTCCATAGTCTGCCTCGGTTGCGTGAATTCGCGTGGGGGCATCATGTTGAGGGTGGATTGCTAAAATATAATTCAATAGAGTTAAAATCATATTTTTATTATGAAAATATCTGTAAATGCCCTTGGAATAATGAGAGTGCCAAATGGTGTCGTATGCCATCCAGACATTTCCACAGTGGCGTGAATTGCCATGGGAGCATCATGTTGAGAATGGATTGCTGAAACACAAATCAATGTATTTAAAAACATATTTTTATTATGAAAATATGTGTAAATGTCTTCGGAATAATGAGCGTGCCAGAGGGTGCCTTATGCCATCCATAGTTTGCCAGGGTGGCGTGTACTGACTTGGTGTAATATGTTCTTACAAGTTAAAGTGGAGGTGTTAAAAGAATTTTTCGGCAGAGGGGGACTGAAATCTAACATCCCATTCAAAGGAATGATGCATTTTCGTTAAAAAGCTCTTAATATGGCTTAAATTTGGCTCTAATATCAATTCCGCCCTGTGGAAATGATTGCTAGGGAGTGGGGCATTTTGTTATGATGATGTGAAATATTCTTAGTCTTGGCTGAAAGAAACGACACATTTTCATTAAAAGTTTTTAATATAGCTTAAGTTTATCTCTAATATCAATCACCCCTCTAGAAATGCATGCTAGGACCCTTTCCTTCCTTCAATACACGGTTCGTTTTGCCTATATGACGATCCTTTATAGGCATTTTTTACGTTTTATTCTTTGTTTGTCGAGTTTTTTGACTGCTTTTGCTTTGTTTTAATATTTTTGTAAGTTTGTTGGTATTAAAAAAATGTGTATGCACAATAGCGTTAATTGTTTACATTTATTTTTTAGCATGCGTCCTTAATACCTAGATTTTAACATAATTTAAGCATCCCTTTCCCCTTTACTACTAAAAATACATTGAGAGCAATTGTCTCTGGTAATATATATTCTCCGTCTTCATGCCAAATTTTGGCAGTAAAAACGCCGTTCTAGCATGCGCGAAAAAGGGGAAATTTCAGGTTTCACACAATAGGTTATTTTTAGAATGTAGTTCTCGATACAAAATTTTTGAATTATTAGTTTATTCCTGATGGCTGAGGCACTATTCTTATCGAAGGGAATTGACCTTTCGAGTCGTAGCGAGGCCAAAGAAAGAAAAAACGCTGTGAACGTTACGGCGAGAAATAAAATCCCGTAAAATTATTATGTGTCAGTGATTTGCGTGCTGTCATCACGCAACATGTGCGCCGTTATTACGCGACGTGTGTGCTTACCTTACATAAAGTGTGCGCTGCCATTAAGTTAAAAGAAAGAAAAAAAAAATGCCTTGAACATTTCGACGAAAAATGAAATCTCAAAAAGTATTAGGTGACAGTGATGTTTGCACTGTCATTACGTAAGATGTGCAACGAAAATGCATAAGATGTGCTTCTTCGTTAAGTTACAAGCGGGGATTCCCCACGGGGCCTGACGCGTGGCTAAATAAAATCGGCATCCATATCACACCTGACCATTTAAAACGGGTTGTGTTGTATGACGTCATAGAATCCAGAGGGGTGTGTCGTGGGAATCTTACTAGCTGACTGCATTGTACATGTGCGAGGGACTAGGAGCTCCACTTACAGACTCCCTCTATAACCCTTTAAATCCTGTGTTAATTTCCCTATCTGGTTATTAAAGTGCGATGGTGTGTTGCGGGAATCTTGCGGGCTGACCGGTAGAGACAGGGTTCACATTGCACAGGTACGAGGGGCTTTTAACTCTATTTAATGGTACATGTTAAATAACCCGACCACACTCTGATTAATCATACAAAAACACAGAAACACAATTGCGTCATAGCACCTAGAAACAGGGACAGCCTTGCACAGGTGCGAGGGGCTAGGAGCCCCATTTCAAATTCCCTATTATTACTACTTGTGTATTATACCGACCACACTCCGATTAATCTTATAAAAATTAACTGAAATCCCGGGAATCTTGCCATGGTATGTTGTCGGAATCTTGCCAGCTAGAAACATGGGATCGCTTGTATTCCGGGACCGCTTGAATCCCATGTTACCAGTAGAAAGGCCCTTTTGACTCCGAACGGGGCAATATATATGGGCATAGAGTCCCTAGGGAGAACACGTGGTTAATGGGGTCAATGACCTCTTTTTCCAAGGTCGATTTATTTGTTGTTGTTTTGGCCAAGTGCACGCTCGAGGTGAATGTCAAGGTGTCCAGAAATAGGAAACAGTATTTGACGTTGTTGTTGTTTTGGCAAAGTGCACGCTCGAGGCGAATGTCAAGGTTGATTGATTGTCACGAAAGGGGAATTAATTTTTTGTTTCTAAGGAGAATTATTGATTCAAGAAAGGGGAATTAATTTGTTGTTTCTAAGGGGAATTATTGATTCACAAAGGATAATTAATTTGTTGTTTCTAAGGGGAATTATTGATTCAAGGAAGGGGAATTAATTTGCTGTTTCTATGGGGAAGGAGGAGAAGAGATATATTGACTGCGTATTTAAAGGGAGAAAATTCCCAAGAAATTGTTTACATAATTGGTAGAACCCTATCAGGAGCTCGTGACGGGAATCCATTTATGTGCATAGAATGACATAATCAACAAGGACAAATGGATTTCTGAGAAATTGATTACATAATCGGTAAAACCATATCAGAAGGTCTTAATGGAAATCCATTTATGTGTATAGAATGACGTAATCGACTAGAAAAAATTGATTTATGAGAAATATATTACCTAATCGATAGAATCCTATCAGAAGGACATAACGAGACTCCATTTATTGACATAGAATGACGTAATCGACTAAGACAATTGAATTTCTGAGAAATTTATTACATAATCGGTAGAACTCTATCAGGAGGTCCTGACGGGAATCCATTTATGGGCATAAAATGATGTAATCAACTATACAGTTTTTGGTTACCTCAACACCAAGATATACTTTTCAAAGACCATTTCAGAGCAAGTTACTTTCTTAATGTCCCTCCTAAACCCATTTTCCAACTTGAAGTACTTATCTTTTTCACCCACAACTATACTTTACAGCTTTTTGGATACCTCAACACCAATAAATCCTTTACAAAGACCATTTAAGAGCAAGTTACTTTTCAATTTCCATCCTACAACCATTTTACAAATTTTAGTAATTTTATCTTTCACCCATAACTATACTTTACATATTTTTTGATGCCTCTAAACCAAGAACCAATTTTAAAAGTCCAAGAATGAGATTATAACATACTCTAGGTCAATCATCAACCCATTTTCCAACTCGATGTACTTAACTAGTTCACTCAAAAATATAGTCGACCGCATTTTGGAACCAACAAAAAACTGAAAAATCAAACGGAGTCCCTTGAGGAGCAAGTTATAATCTCGACGACCCTTCTCAACCCAGTTCCAAGCATGAAGTGCATAACTTATTCATCCACAACTATACTCTACAGCTTTTTGGATACCTCAACACCAAGGAGTACTTTTCAAAGACCATTTAAGAGCAAGTTCCTTTCTTACTTTTCCTCCTAAACAAAATTTCGAATTGTAAGTAGTTATCTCTTTAACCAACATATATTCTATAAAGCTTTTTTGTAGTTCACAAAACAAATCTATTATTTTAAAATAACGTTTAAGAACTAGTAAATTTCTTTATAACCATACAAAAAACAATTTAACTCATGTAGTACTAATCGTTTTCACACAATCCTATTAAAGGAGTCTTTTATTGTAACTCCACACAAAGAATTTAAAGAATATTTAACATAATGATAACTATCCTAACTAAATGTAACTATTACTCACCAGTACAAACTTGAAGTACATATGTCATTAACCCTCACCTATACTTTACATCTATTTGGATACCTCAACACCAAGAAATAATTTTCAAAGACCATTTCAGAGCAATTTACTTTCTTAATGTCCCTCCTAAACCCATTGTCCAACTTGAAGTACTTATCTTTTTCACCCACAACTATACTTTACAACTTTTGGATACCTCAACACCAAGAAATACTTTTCAAATGACTATTTCAGAGCAAGTTACTTTCTTAATGTCCCTCCTAAACCCAATATCCAACTTGAAGTACTTATCTTTTTCACCCACAACTATACTTTACATCTTTTTGGATACCTCAACACCAAGAAATACTTTTCAAAGACCATTTCAGAGCAAGTTACTTTCTTAATGTCCCTCCTATTCTCATTTTCCATCTTGAAGTACCTATCTTTTTCACCTACAACTATACTTTACAGCTGTTTGGATACCTCAACACCAAGTAATAATTTTTAATGAACCTTTCGGATCTATATACTTTCTTAATCCTCCTCTTCAACCAAATTTCCAATTGGATGTACATATCTAGTACTCCTAAGCAAAAACATAACAACAAAAATGATACAGCCACCACAAGAAGTAAATTTCAATGAAAATGTAAGAGCAGGTTAATTTATTATTGTGCCTACTAAACCCATTTTATAGCTTGATTTTATTATCTTCTTAATCCAAAACTATACTTTACATACTTTGTGATAGCTTAACACCAAAAAAAGCTGTTCAAAGATCATTTCACTGCAACATCCTTTCTTAGTGACCCTCCTATACACCTTTTTCCACTTTAAGTACTTATCTTTTACACGAACAACTATACTTTACACCTTTTTTGATACCTCAACACCAATAAATACTTTTCAAAGACCATTTCAAATCAAGTTGGTCTCTCAATGTGCCTCTTACATCCACTTTTCAACTCGAAGTACTTAGATTTCTCACCCACCGTTATACTTTACAGATTTTTGGATAACTAGACGCCCATAGATACTTATCAAAGGCAATTTCAGAGCAAATTAATTTCTTAATGTCTCTGCTAGGCTCTTTTTCCGCCTTTAAATACTTATCTTTATAACACACAACTATAGCGTACAGCTTTTTGGATACCTCAACACAAAGAAATACTTTTCAAAAGACCCTTTCAGAGCAAGTTACTTTCTTAACGTCCATCCTAAATCCATTTTCCAACTTGAAGTACTTATCATTTTCACTCACAACTATACTTTACAGCTTTTTGGATACCTCAACACCAAGAAATACTTTTCAAAGACCATTTCAGAGTAAGTTACTTTCTTAATGTCCCTCCTAAACCCATTTTCCAACTTGAAGTACTTATCTTTTTCACCCACAACTATACTTTACAGCGTTTTGGATACCTCAACAACAAGAAATACTTTTCAAAGACAATTTCACAGCAATTTGCTTTCTTAATCTCCCTCCTAAACCCATTTTCCAATTTGTAGTACATATTTCTTTCCCACACAACTATAATTTAGAGCTTTTTGGATGCATCAACACAATGAAATACTTTTCAAAGACCATTTCAGAACAAGTTTTAGACTTATGGTTCCCTTCTCCAACCATTTCCCAGTTGAAGTACTTATAATTTACTCCCTAAACCAGACTCGGCCGCTTTTTGGTTACCACAACACAATGAAATACTACGCAAAGTCCATTTCTGAGCAAGCTACATTCTTTAAGACCCCCCAAAACTCATATTTCATCAAGAAGTACTTATCTTTTTCACAATCAACTAAAATTACCAGCATTTTTGTTAACTCATAAACCCTTAATGCTTTAAGAAGACGATTTCAGAGCAAGTTACTCTCTTTATTGCCCTCCTAAACCACTTTTTCCAACTTGGAGTACTTATCTTTTTCACCCACTACTATATTTTCCAGATTTTCCGATACCTCAACAACAAAAAATACTTTTTAAAGACCATTTCAGAGTACGTTACATTCTTAATGTCCCTCCTAAACCCATTTTCCAACTAGAGGTACATATCTTTTTCAGCCCCAACTATTCTTTACAGCTTTTTGGATACCTCAACACCAAGAAATACTTTTCAAAGACCATTTCAGGGAGCTTACTTTCTATCTGTCACTAATAAAAACATTTTTAAAAATTACTTACTTATCTTTGTCACCCACAACTATACTTTACAGTTTTTTGGATATCTCAACACCAAGAAATACTTTTCAAAGACCATTTCAGAGCAAGTTACTTTCTTAATGTCCCTCCTAAACCCATTTTCCAACTTGAAGTACTTATCTTTTTCACCCACCACAATACTGTACAGCTTTTTGGATACCTCAACACCAAGAAATACTTTTCAAAGACCATTTCAGAGCAACTTACTTTCTTAATGTTCCTCCTAAACCCATTTTCCAACTTGAAGTACTTATCTTTTTCACCCACAACTATACTTTACAGCTTTTTGGATACCTCAACACCAAGAAATACTTTTCAAAGACCATTTCAGAGCAAGTTACTGTCTTAATGTCCCTCCTAAACCCATTTTCCAACTTGAAGTACTTATCTTTTTCACCCACCACTATACTTTACAGCTTTTTGCATACCTCAACACCAAGAAATACTTTTCAAAGACCATTTCAGAGCAAGTTACTTTCTTAATGTCCCTCCTAAACCCATTTTCAAACTTGAAGTACTTATCTTTTACACCCACAACTATACTTTACAGCTTTTTGGATACCTCAACACCAAGAAATACTTTTCAAAGACCATTTCAGAGCAAGTTTCTTTCTTAATGTTCCTCCTAAACCCATTTTCCAACTTGAAGTACTTATCTTTTTCACCCACAACTATACTTTACAGCTTTTAGGATACCTCAACACCATGAAATACCTTTCAAAGACCATTTCAGAGCAAGTTACATTCTGATTGTTATTCCTAAACCCATTTTCCAACTTGAAGTACTTATCTTTTTTATCCACAACTATACTTTACAGCTTCTTGGATACCTCAACACCAAGAAATACCTTTCAAAGACCATTTGAGAGCTATTTACTTTCATACTGTCCCAACTCCAAACTTTGACCAAGTTTTATTTATTTTCTATGACACCCACTACTATACTTGACAGCTTTTTGTATGACAATAATCAATTAAATAATTTACAAATTAACAAAAAGTTAACTAATATTAAATTTATTCCCTCATCTGCCATGAATGAAAGATGGAGTACTTATGTCTTTCACCCACAAAATTGCTGTTCAGCTTGTTTGTTTCCTAATCTACATTACTTTGTTCTCAAGATTGTTTACAGACCAATCTTCTATCCGAATGACCCACCTAAGCCCATTTACCCACTTGAAGTACATAAATTTTTCATCCAAGCCATTACTTTACAGCTTTTTGGTTGCCTCTTAACCTTGTTTTTCATTTCAAAGACCATGTCAGAGCATCTTACATACTTAATGACCATCCTACACCAATTGTCCAACTTGGATTATTTATCATTTACTCCATAAAATATACTTTTCAGAATTTAGGTTACCACTAAACCAAGAGCAACTTTACAAAGAAAATTTCAGAGCCCGCTACTTTCATAATACTCCTCATCCAACAAGTTTCCAATCTGAAGTACTTATCTTTTTCACCCACAACTATACTTTACAGCTTTTTGGATGCTTCAACATCATGAAGTACTTTTCAAAGACCATTTCAGAGCAAGTTACTTCCTTAATGTCCCTCCTAAACACGTTTTCTAACTCGTAGTACTTATCTTTTCACCCACAACAGTACTTTCCCACATTTAGGTTCCTTCAAAATCAACAAATACTTTTCAAAGACCATTTCAGAGCAAATTATTTTCTTAATGTACCTGCTAAACCCATTTTCCAACTTGAAGTACTTATCTTTTCCACCCACAACTATACTTGAAAGCTTTTTAGATACCTCAACACCAAGAAATACTTTTCAATCGACATTTCATATCACTTTACTTTCTTAATGTCCCTCCTAAACCAATTTTTCCAACTTGGAGTACTTATATTTTTCACCAACAAATATATTTTACAGCTTTTCCAATACATCAACACCAATAAATACTTTTTAAAGACCATTTCAGAGCAAGTTACTTTCTTAATGTCCCTCCTAACCTCATTTTCAATCATTTATGAATTAAATCTGACAAACTACAATATACTTTACTGCTTTTTGATTGCCTCTTCACAATTTTAATCCTATCTATTTACTTGTCATTTTTCTTTACATTCTCATTTTCACTCATTAGCCCCTTTTCCCTCTTGAAGTACATATGTTTTTCACCCACAACTATACCTTACAGCTTTTCGGATACCTCATCACCAAGAAATACTTTTCAAAGACCATTTCAGAGCAAGTTACTTTCTTAATGTTTATCCACCCCCCAACTTCCAAATTTAAGTACTTATATATTCCACAAACAACTTTACATTACAGAATTTATGATGAATCAAAACAAAGAAATACCATTCAAAGAGAATATTGGAGACATACACATTCCCAATGTTAATTCTAAAACCATTTTGCAACTTGAAGTACTTATCTTTTTCACCCACAACCATACTTTACACCTTTTTGGATACCTCAACACCAAGAAATACTTTTCAAAGACCATTTCAGAGCAAGCTACTTTCTTAATGTCCCTCCTAAACCAAATTTTCAACTTGAAGTACTTATCTTTTTCACCCACAACTATACTTTACAGCTTTTTGGATACCTCAACACCAAGAAATACTTTTGAAAGACCATTTCAGAGCAAGTTACTTTTTTAATGTCCCTCCTAAACCCATTTTCCAACTTGAAGTACATATCTTTGTCACCCAAAACTATACTTTACAGCTTTTTGGATACCTCAACACCAAGAAATACTTTTCAAAGACCATTTAAGAGCAAGTTACTTTCTTAATGTCCATCCTAAACCCATTTCCCATCTTGAAGTACTTATCTTTTTCACCCACAACTATACTTTACAGCTTTTTGGATACCTCAACACCAAGAAATACTTTTCAAAGACCATTCCAGAGCAAGTTACTTTCTTAATGTCCCACCTAAACCCATTTTCCAACTTGAAGTACTTATCTTTTTCACCCACAACTATACTTTACAGCTTGTTGGATACCTCAACACCAAGAACTACTTTTCAAAGACCATTTCAGAGCAAGTTACTTTCTTAATGTCCCTACTAAACCCATTTTCCAACTTGAAGTACTTATCTTTTTCACCCACAACTATACTTGACAGCTTTTTGGATACCTCAACACCAAGAAATACTTTTCAAAAACCATTTCAGAGCAAGTTACTTTCTTAATGTTCCCTCCTACACCCATTTTCAAACTTGTAGTACTTATCTTTTTCACCCACAACTATACTTTACAGCTTTTCGGATACCTCAACACCAAGAAATACTTTTCAAAGATCATTTCAGAGCAAGTTACTTTCTTAATGTACCTCCTAAACCCATTTTCCAACTTGGAGTGCTTATCTTTATCACCCACAACTATACTTTACAGCTTTTTGGATACCTCAACACCAAGAAATACTTTTCAAAGACCTTTTCAGAGCAAGTTACTTTCTTAATGTCCCTCCTAAACCCATTTTCCAAGTTGGAGTACTTATCTTTTTCACCCACAACTATACTTTACAGCTTTTTGGATACCTCAACAGCAAGAAATACTTTTCTAAGACCATTTCAGAGCCAGTTACTTTCTTAACGTCCCTCCTAAACCCATTTTCCAACTTGAAGTACTTATCTTTTTCACCCACAACTATACTGTACAGCTTTTTGGATACCTCAACACCAAGAAATACTTTTCAAAGACCCTTTCAGAGCAAGTTACTTTCTTAATGTCCCTCCTAAACTCATTTTCCAACTTGAAGTACTTATCTTTTTCACCCACAACTATACTTTTCAGCTTTTTGGATACCTCAACACCAAGAAATACTTTTCAAAGATCATTTCAGAGAAAGTTACTTTCTTAATGTACCTCCTAAACCCATTTTCCAACTTGATGTACATAACTTTTTCACCCACAACTATACTTTACAGCTTTTCGGATGCCTCAACACCAAGAAATACTTTTCAAAGACCATTTCAGAGCACGTTACTTTCTTACTGTCCCTCCTAATCCAATTTTCCAAATTGATGTACTTATCTTTGTCACCCACAACTATACTTTACAGCTTTTTGGATACCTCAACACCAAGAAATACTTTTCAAAGACCATTTCAGAGCAAGCTATTTTCTTAATGTCACTCCTAAACCCATTTTCCAACTTGGAGTACTTATCTTTTTCACCCACAACTATACTTTACAGCTTTTTGGATACCTCAACACCAAGAAATACTTTTCAAAGACCATTTCAGAGCAAGTTACTTTCTTAATGTCCCTACTAAACCCATTTTCCAACTTGAAGTACTTATCTTTTACACCCACAACTATACTTTACAGCTTTTTGGATACCTCAACACCAAGAAATACTTTACAATGACATTAGACTGAAAGTTACTAACTTATCGATTAACCAACATTAAATTTTCAGCTTAACGTCCACAAAATTTTCACCCTCAAGTTACATTTACAGCTGATATGTAAAATACAAGCACAGAGATAATTTTCAATGAATATTACAGATAACTTTAAACTCTTAATGTCCCTCCTAAACCCATGTTCCAACTTGAACTAAATATCTTTTTCACCCACAACTCTACTTTTAAAGATTTTTGTATACAACAACACCAAGAAATAATTTTCAAAGACCATTTCAGAGCAAGTTACTTTCTTAATGTCCCTCCTAAACCAATTTTCCAACTTGAAGTACTTATCTTTTTCACCCACAACTATACTTTACAGCTTTTTGGATACCTCAACACCAAGAAATACTTTTTCAAAGACCATTTCCAGAGCAAGTTCCGCAAAGACTGATCAATCTCCAACCGAGTTCTATCATTATTTATATTTCCTTTTCACCCTACATAAAACTTTACAGCTTTTAGGATACATAATCGTCAAGCAATTCTATTAAAGGACCCTTTAAGAGACCGCTAATATCTGGATGTCCCTCCAACCACTTTCCAACTTGA
>NC_142807.1:47843962-47902088 GCF_049724085.1 Artemia sp. Qi Xiang Cuo | reverse complement strand
AGCAGGGGTGAGGGATCGCGCCTTCTGACCCCTCTCTACTTTTACTGCGTCATAGCATGATCATATTTTCTGGAGATATCAATGCCAGGGTAGGCGATGAAATATCTTTTTTTGTTAAGAAGTACCTTCATCCACACTGCCTAGGTAGATTAAAAAAAATAAAGCCTTTCTTATAAACTCCTCCTCTGTAATCGACCTTGTGTTTGGTGGAATGTGGTTTTGCACACAATACAAAATCCTATTCTCAAAATTAGGAATGAGGGATAACGTATTTATTATGGAACAGAACTTTGAGAAAGTCATGTGGGCTCTGACCCCTCAATTTTCTTCACTAAGAGTTTCTTCAGATTGATAGCCATGAAATATAAAATAGCCCTTGATTGCCTCTGTGTAACAAGCTTGCCTAACCGGCAGCCAGGGACATCCCCTTTAGTTTTCAGAAAAAGTTTGTCATCTGAACGAAAAAAGACATAGACGATAGATGTGAAAAGCCTCTTGAAGAAAACTGCTAGACATTACAAAAAAATCTCTTTTGACAACAGGGCAGCACAACCATAGATGGCAGGTTGGCCAGTAGCAAAAAAACTGATCAGATTAGATAAAGTTTTTTTCCGAAATGGCTCTCACCAGCAAATATTATCAAACTTGCATTTATTGTAACAAAAAATTGTTGCGTTACAAGCGATCTTAAATTTAAATTATTCTCGACTATAGAAAACAGTAAATTTTGGTCAAAATTTTTTATCAGTACAAAAAAAGTAGTGAAAAATATTTTTTTTTTAATGAAAATTAATAAAGCACATCAAGGAAGCGCGCTGGCAAGTGATACTCGCGTTAAAATCTTATAATGAATCGTAAATATGCAACAACTTTTAAAAGACAGAAATTCAAACTTAAAATAAAAAAGTATAAATATTAAAACAAAAACATAAAATAAACTTAAAATAAAAAGTGTGGGGTGTTAATATTTGATAAAGTTATTTAAAATCCCGTTAAAATGGTTTGAAAACTTACCAAACAGTTAGTGATAACAAACTATAAGCAAAGAGAGATGTAAGGAGAGATGCTCAATAGTAACCTAAACCTTAGGAAACAGAGTCTTGATAACAAAATCAAATAAAGAAATAAAATTTTCAACAGAAAGTAAGGAGCAACATTAAAACTTAAAACAAACAGAAATTACACCGTTTATGAAGGATATTGTCCCCTCCTCAACACCTCGCTCTTTACGTTAAATTTTACTACTTTAGAAAAAGCTTTTTATTGTTCTAATTAAACGACCCTTGTGTTTCAGGAGTCATTCTTAAAGAATAGGGACACAATTCAAACTTAACCGTAAAGAGCAAGGTGTTGAAGAGGGGTTAATCTCCTTCATATATGTTATAATTTCTATTCGTTTTAAGTTTTAATGTTGCTCCTTACTTTCAGTTGAAAAAAACTTGTTTTTTATTTAATTTCTGATCGTTGTTTAAATAATGCCAGGAAATCTGGCCCAACCTCCACTAAGAAATCCCCCTCCTCACGGAAATATTCTCTAGACAATTCAATCCCAGTGAAAATTTACCCCTGACAATTACCCTTAACAACTCCACGCGTAAAACTGACTCGGAAAGGAGAAAGCAAGACATATAAAAAGAACTTTGTTTATGAATTTTGGGCAAATATCCCCTTTGTATAATTTTCAAAAACGCCGTTCTAGCATGCGCGAAAAAGGGGAAATTTCAGGTTTCACGCAATAGGTTATTTTTAGAATGTAGTTCTCGATACAAAATTTTTGAATTATTAGTTTATTCCTGATGGCTGAGGCACTATTCTTATCGAAGGGAATTGACCTTTCGAGTCGTAGCGAGGCCAAAGAAAGAAAAAACGCTGTGAACGTTACGGCGAGAAATAAAATCGCGTAAAATTATTATGTGTCAGTGATTTGCGTGCTGTCATCACGCAACCTGTGCGCCGTTATTACGCGACGTGTGTGCTTACCTTACATAAAGTGTGCGCTGCCATTAAGTTAAAAGAAAGAAAAAAAAAATGCCTTGAACATTTCGACGAAAAATGAAATCTCAAAAAAGTATTAGGTGACAGTGATGTTTGCACTGTCATTACGTAAGATGTGCAACGAAAATGCATAAGATGTGCTTCTTCGTTAAGTTACAAGCGGGGATTCCCCACGGGGCCTGACGCGTGGCTAAATAAAATCGGCATCCATATCACACCTGACCATTTAAAACGGGTTGTGTTGTATGACGTCATAGAATCCAGAGGGGTGTGTCGTGGGAATCTTACTAGCTGACTGCATTGTACATGTGCGAGGGACTAGGAGCTCCACTTACAGACTCCCTCTATAACCCTTTAAATCCTGTGTTAATTTCCCTATCTGGTTATTAAAGTGCGATGGTGTGTTGCGGGAATCTTGCGGGCTGACCGGTAGAGACAGGGTTCACATTGCACAGGTACGAGGGGCTTTTAACTCTATTTAATGGTACATGTTAAATAACCCGACCACACTCTGATTAATCATACAAAAACACAGAAACACAATTGCGTCATAGCACCTAGAAACAGGGACAGCCTTGCACAGGTGCGAGGGGCTAGGAGCCCCATTTCAAATTCCCTATTATTACTACTTGTGTATTATACCGACCACACTCCGATTAATCATATAAAAATTAACTGAAATCCCGGGAATCTTGCCATGGTATGTTGTCGGAATCTTGCCAGCTAGAAACATGGGATCGCTTGTATTCCGGGACCGCTTGAACTCCCATGTTACCAGTAGAAAGGCCCTTTTGACTCCGAACGGGGCAATATATATGGGCATAGAGTCCCTAGGGAGAACACGTGGTTAATGGGGTCAATGACCTCTTTTTCCAAGGTCGATTTATTTGTTGTTGTTTTGGCCAAGTGCACGCTCGAGGTGAATGTCAAGGTGTCCAGAAATAGGAAACAGTATTTGATGTTGTTGTTGTTTTGGCAAAGTGCACGCTCGAGGCGAACGTCAAGGTTGATTGATTGTCACGAAAGGGGAATTAATTTTTTGTTTCTAAGGAGAATTATTGATTCAAGAAAGGGTAATGAATTTGTTGTTTCTAAGGGGAATTACTGAATAACGAAAAGGTAATTAATTTGTTGTTTCTAAGGGTAATTATTGATACAAGAAAGGGGAATTAATTTGCTGTTTCTAAGGGGAAGGAGGAGAAGAGATATTTTAACTGCGTATTCAAAGGGAGAGAAGTCCCAGGAAATTGTTTACATTATTGGTAGAAACCTATCAGGAGCTCGTGACGGGAATCCATTTATGTGCATAGAATGACGTAATCAACTAGGACAAATGGATTTCTGAGAAATTGATTACATAATCGGCAGATCCCTATCAGAAGGTCATAATAGGAATCCATTTATGAGTATAGAATGACGTAATCAACTAGGACAAAGTGATTTCTGAGAAATTGATTACCTAACCGGTAGAACCCTATCAGAAGGTCATAACGAGAATCCATTTATGGACATAGAATGACGTAATCGACTAAGACAATTGAATTTCTGAGAAATTTATTACATAATCGGTAGAACTCTATCAGGAGGTCCTGACGGGAATCCGTTTATGGGCATAGAATGACGTAATCACCTATACAGTTTTTTGGTTACCTCAACACCAAGAAATACTTTTCAAAGACCATTTCAGAGCAAGTTACTTTCTTAATGTCACTCCTAAACCCATTTTCCAACTTGAAGTACTTATCTTTTTCCCCCACAACTATACTTTACAGCTTTTTGGATACCTCAACACCAAGAAATCCTTTTCAAAGACCATTTCAGAGCAAGTTACTTTCTTAATGTCCCTCCTAAACCCCTTTTGCAAATTGAAGTAATTAAATTTTTAACACAAAATTATACTTCACAGCATTTTGGATATCTCAACACCGAGAAATACTATCCAAAGGCCATTTCAGAGTAAGTTTCGTTCTTAATGTCCCTCTTCAAACCAATTCGCAACTTGAAGCACAGCTCTATTTCACCCTCAACCATAACTAACAGATCTTTGCATACCCTAAAATAAAGAAAAGCTTCTCAAAGACCGTATCATAGAAATTTTCACTCTTCTTGTCCTTCCTAAACCAATTTTCCAACTTGAATGAATAATATTTTAAACTCACAAATATAATTTAAAGCTTATTTGATACATCAACACCAAGAAATACTTTTCAAAGACCATTTCAGATCAAGTTCCTTTCTTAATGTTACTCTTAAACTCAATGTAGAACTTGAAGTAACTATCTTTTTCACCAAGCAATATTATAGAAAGCTTTTTTGGATAACTTAACACAAATCAATACGTTTCGTTGCCAATATTAGATATAATTTATTTATTTATGTCACTCCAAAACACATTTTCCCACATGAAGTACTAATCTTTTTCACCCAAAACTATACAGTACAGCTTTTTGGATGCCTCAACACCAAGAAATACTTTTCAAAGACCATCTCAGAGCAAGATACTTTCTTAATGTCCCTCCTAAACCCATTTTACAACTTGAAGTACTTATGTTTTTCACCCAAAAATATACTTTACAGCTTTTAGGATACCTCAACACCAAGAAATACTTTTCGAAGACCATTTCAGAGCAAGTTACTTTCTTAATGTCCCTCCTAAACCCATTTTCCAACTTGAAGTACTTATCTTTTTCACCCACAACTATACTTTACATCTTTTGGATACCTCAACACCAAGAAATAATTTTCAAATGACATTTCAGATCAAGTTACTTTCTTAATGTCCCTACTACACCCAATTTCCAACTTGAAGTACTAATCTATTTCAATCACAACTATACTTTACAGCTTTTTGGATACCTTAACACCAAAAAATACTTTTCAAAGACCATTTCAGAGCAAGTTACTTTCTTAATGTCCCTCCCAAACTTATTTTCCATCTTGAAGTACTTATCTTCTTCACCCAACTTTATAATTTACAGCTTTTTGGATACCTCAACACCAAGAAATACTTTTCAAAGACCATTTCAGAGCAAGTTACTTTCTTATTGTCCCTCCTAATCCCTTTTTTCAACTTGAAGTACTTATCTTTTTCATCCAAAAAAATACTTTACATATTTTTGATTACCTCAACACCAAGAAATACTTTGCATATAACTTTTCTGTTCAATTTACTTTCTGAATGTGACTACTACGCCCATTGTTCAACTTGAAGTACCTATATTCTTCTTCCACCACTATATTTTAAAGACTTTTGGATAGCTTAACACCAAAAAAAACTTTTGAATGACCATTGCAGTGCAACTTACTTTCTTAGCATTCCTCCTAAACACATTTTTCCACTTTAAGTACTTATCTTTTACACGTACAACTATATTTTACACCTTCTTGGATACTTCAACACCAAGAAATACTTTTCAAAGACCATTTCAAAGAAAGTTGATCTCTTAATTTCCCTTATAAACCCATTTTCCAACTTGAAGTACTTATGTTTTTCACCCACAGCTATACTTTACAGCTTTTTGTATAACTCAACACCAATAGATACTTTTCTAATGAGATGTGAAAGCAAATTGCTTTCTTAATGGCCCTCTTAAGCCATTTTCAGAACTTGAAGTGCATATCATTATAGCATATGTCTATATTGTATAGCTTTTAGGATACCTCAACACAAAAAAATACTGTTAATATGGCATTTAAGAGATTTTTAGTTTCTTAATATCCCTCCTAAATCCATTTTCCAACTTGAAGTACTTATCTTTTTCACTCACAACTATACTTTACAGCTTTCCGGATACCTCAACACCAAGAAATACTTTTCGCAGACCATTTCAGAGCAAGTTACTTTCTTAATGTCCCTCCTAAACCCATTTTCCAACTTGAAGTACTTATCTTTTTCACCCACAACTTTACTTTATAGCTTTTTGGATACCTCAACACCAAGAAATACTTTTCAATGAACATTTCAGAGCAAGTTACTTTCTTAATGTCCCTTCTAAACCCATTTTCCAACTTGAAGTACATATGTTTTTCACCCACAACTATACTTTACAGCTTTTTGGATACCTCACCACCAAGAAATACTTTTCAATGGCCATTGCAGAGCAAGTTACTTTCTTAATGTCCCTCCTAAACCCCTTTTACAATTTGAATTACTTATCTTTTACACACACAACTCTACATTAAACCTTATTTTATACCTCAACACCAAGAAATAATTTTCAAATAAGATTTCAGAGTAAGCTACTTTTTTCATATCCCTCATAAACCCATTTTCCAACTTGAAGTACATATGTTTTTCACCCACAACTATACTTTACAGCTTTTCGGATACCTCAACACCAAGAAATACTTTTCAATGACCATTTCAGACTAAGTTACTTTCTTAATGTCCCTCCTAAACCCATTTTTGCAACTTGAAGTACTTATCTGTTTCACCAACAACAATACTTTACAGCTTTTTAGATACAGCAACACCAAGAAATATTTTTCAAAGACCATTTCATAGCAAGTTACTTTCTTAATGTCCCCCCTAAACACATTTTCCAACTTGACGTACTTATCTTTTTCACCCACGACTATACTTTACATCATTTTTGATAACTCCATACATGGAAACACTTTACAAATACCTAGTCTGAGCAATAATCAGTCACTATATTAATCCGAAGAACTATGGCCAACTTGATGCTCTTTCCATTTACCCCCAAAACTATCCATTTCAGCTTTTTTGGACACCACCATACCCGGAACTACTATTCTTTGGTCATAAAACTGCCAAATCTATCCATAAAACCCATTTTCCGCCATTAATTAAACTTGAAATACTTTTCATTTAAACCAAACTAAGTATTGTCCAGCATATTGGTTGACTCAACACAAAGACACATTTTTAAAAGAACATTTCAGAGCCAGTTACTGTCTTAATGTCCCTTCTAAACCCATGTTCCATCATGATGATCTTATAAATTTTACCCAGAAAAATCCTTTAAATATATATAGATATATGACCACAAAAAAATAATTTTCACATACCATTTCAGAGCCAGATACTTTCTTAAGGTCACCCCTCAACCACTTTTCCAACTTAAGGGACTTAGTTTTTTCACCCACAACTATACTTTAGAGCTTTTTGGATCCCTCAACAACAAGAAATACTTTTCAAAGACAATTACAGAGCAAGTTACTTTCTTAATGTCCCTTCTAAACCCATTTTCCAACTTGAAGTACTTATTTTTGTCACCCCACAACCATACTTTACAGCTTTTTGGATACCTCAACACCAAGAAATACTTTTCAAAAGACATTTCAGAGCAAGTTACTTTCTTAATCTCCCTCCTAAACCCATTTTTCAACTTGAAGTACTGATCTTTTTGACCCACAACTATAGTTTACATCTATTTGGTTACATCAACACCAAGAAACACTTTTCGAAAGATATTTCAGAGCAAGTTACTTTCCTAATGTCCCTCCTAAACCCTTTTTTCAACTTGAAGTACTTATCTTTTTCACCCACAACTATACTTTACAGCTTTTTGGTTACCTCAATATCAAGAAATACTTTTCAAAGACCATTTAAGAGCAAGTTACTTTCTTAATATCCCTCCTAAACCCATTTTTCAACTTGAAGAACTTATCTTTTTCACCCACAACTATACTTTACAGCTTTTTGGATACCTCAACGCCAATAGATACTTTTCAAAGACCATTTCAGAGCAAGGTGATTTCTTAATGTCCCTCCTAAACCCTTTTTCCAACTTAAAGTACTTCTGTTTTTCACCCACAACTATACTGTACAGCTTTTTCGATACCTCGACACCAAGAAATACTTTTCAAAATACATTTCAGAGCAAGTTCCTTTCTTAATTTCCCTCCTAGATCCTATTTCCAACTTTAAGTACTTATCTTTTTCACACACAACTATACTTTACAGCTTTACGGATACCTCAACACCAAGAAATACTTTTCAAAGACCATTTCAGAGCAAGTGATTTTCTTAACATTCCTAATAAACCCATTTTAACGCTTGAATTACTTATCGATTTCTGCCATACAAAGACATTACAGATCTTCGTATGCCTCCGCAACATAAAATACTTTTCTATTTAAATTTGAGAGCAAGTAACAAACTCAATGTAACTTGTCCACACGTTTTCCTAATAGAAGCAAGTATGTTTTTCACACAAAACAATACTGTCCAGCTGTTCGGATACCTCAACACCAAGAAATAATTTTCAAAGACCATTTCAGAGCAAGTTACTTTCTTAATATCCCACCTAAACTCATTTCCCAACTTGAAGTGATTATGTCTTACAACCACCCCCTAATATTTACATCTGTTTGGATCCCACACAACAATGAAAATACTTTTCAAAAGACATTTTAGAGAAAGTTCATGTCTTGATTTCATTCCTAAGCACATTTTCCAACTTTAATTACATATGTTTTTCACACACAACTATAATTTACAGCTTTTTGTATACCTCAACACCAAGAAATACTTTTCAATGACCATTTCAGACTAATTTACTTTCTTAATGTCCCTCCTAAACCCATTTTTGAAACTTGAAGTACTTATCTGTTTCACCCACAACTATACTTTACAGCTTTTTGGATACCTCAACACCAAGAAATACTTTTCAAAGACTATTTCAGAGCAAGTTACTTTCTTAATGTCCCTCCTAAACCCATATTTCATCTTGAAGCACTTATCTTTTACTCACAAAGTTATACATTACAACTTTTTTGGATATCTCATTGACCGGATATACCTACCTAATGCCATTTAACATAATTATTAGTTCTTAGAATCCCTCCTAAGACAATTTTTCAACTTTACATACAAATCTCTTACCCACCAGACTATACTGTACACCTTCTCGTTTGCATTACAGCAAAGCCATAAATTTCAAAGACAATTTCAGGGCAACTTTTTCTTAATTTACATCCTAAACCTATTTTCCAACTTGAATTACTTATCTTTTTCAACCACAACTAGACTTTACGTCTTTTTGGATACCTCATGGTCAATAAATACTTTTCAAAAGACCATTTGAGAGCAAGTTACTGTACAAATGTCTAGTATACTTCCATGTTTCAACTAGAAGTACTTATCTTTCACCCACAACTATAATTTAAAGCTGTTTGGATGCCTCAACACCAAGAAATAACTATCAAAGCCAATTCCAGAGTAACTTACATTCTTAAAGCCCCGCATTAATGAATATTCCAAATAAATTTACTGCTATTTTTCACCATCAACTATACATTAGACATTTTTGTTTGCCTCATCACAAATAAATACCTTTAAAACACCATTTCAGAGCAAGTTACTTTCTTATTGTCCCTCATAAACCCATTTTCCAACTTTAAGTACTTATCTTTGTCACCCCACAACCATACTTTACAACTTTTTGGATACCTCAACACCAAGAAATACTTTTCAAAAGACATTTCAGAGCAATTTACTTTCTTAATGTCCCTCCTGCACCAATTTTCCAACTTGAAGTACATATCTTTTACTTCCAAAAATATACTTTACAGCTTTTTGGATACCTCAACACCAAGAAATACTTTTCAAAGACCATTTCAGAGCAAGTTACTTTCTTAATGTCCCTCCCCTCAACTATACTTTACAGCTTTTTGGATACCTCAACACCAAGAAATACTTTTCAAAGACCATTTCAGAGCAAGTTACTTTCTTAATGTCCCTCGAAAACACATTTTTCCAACTTGAATTACTTTTCTTTTTCACCCATAACTATACTCTAGCGCTTTTAGCATACTTAAACACCAAGACATACTTTTCAAAGACAATTTCAGATCAAATTACTTTCTTAATGTCCCTCTTAAACCCATTTTCCAACTTGAAGTACTTTTCTTTTTCACCCTCAACTATACTTTACAGATTTTTGGATACCTCAAAACCAAGAAATACTTTTCAAAGACCTTTTCAGAGCAAATTACTTTCTTACTATCCCTGCTAGACCCATTTTCTAACTTGAAGTACTTATTTTTTTAATATACAACTATACTGTAAAGCTTTATGGATACCTCAACACCAAGAAATACTTTTCAAAGGACATTTCAGAGCTTGTTAGATTCTTAATGTCCCTCTTAAACCCATTTTCCAACTTGAAGTACTTATCTTTTTCACCCTCATCTATACTTTACAGCTTTTTGGATACCTCAACACCAATAAATACTTTTCAAAGACAATTTCAGAGCAATTGTTTTTCATAATATCCCTTCTAAGCAAATTTTCCATCTTGAATTAGTTATCTTTTTCACCAAAAACTATACTTTACAGCTTTTTGTATACCTCAACACCAAGAGAAAGTTTTCAAAGATCATTTCAGAGCAAAGTACTTTCTTAATGTCCCTCCTGAACTCATTTTTTAACTTGAAGTACTTATCTTTCACCCACAACTATACTTTACAGCTTTTTGGATACCTCAACACCAAGAAATACATTTCAAAGACCATTTAAGAGCAAGTTACTTTCTGAATGTCCCTACTAAACTCATTTTCCCACTTGAAGAACTTATATTTTTCACCCACAACTATACTTTAGAGCTTTTTGGATAGCTCTACACCAAGAAATACTTTTCAAAGACCATTTCAGAGCAAGTTACTTTCTTATTGTCCCTCCTAAACCCATTTTCCAACTTGAAGTACTTATCTTTTTCACCCACAACTATACTTTACAGCTTTTTGGATACATCAACACCAAGAAATACTTTTCAAAACACATTTCAGAGCCAGTTACGTTCTTAATGTCCCTCCTAAACCCATTTTCCAACTTGAAGTACTTATCTTTTTCACCCACAACTATACTTTACAGCTTTTTGGATACCTCAACACCAAGAAATACTTAACAATGAAAATTTCAGAAATCGAGAATTTCTTAATGTAACTCCCCACAACTATACTTTACAGCTTTTTGGATGCCTCAACAACCTGAACAAATTTTCAATGACCGTGTCACAACACGGTACTTTCTTATTGTTCCTCCTCATTCAATTTTCCAACTTGAAGTACTTATGTTTTTCACCCACAACTATACTTTAAAGATTTTTCGATACCTAACCACCAAGACATACTTTTCAAAGACCCTTTCAGAGCATGTTACTTTCTTAATGTCCCTCTTAAACCCATTTTCCAACTTGAAGTAATTTTATTTTTCACCCTCGACTATACTTTTCAGCTTTTTGGATACCTCAACACCAAGAAATACTTTTCAAAGACCTTTTCAGAGCAAGTTACTTTCTTAATATCCCTCCTAAACCCATTTTCCAACTTGAAGTACTTATGTTTTCACCCCACAACCATGCTTTACAGCGTTTCGGATACCTCGACACCAAGAAATACTTTTCAAAATTCATTTAAGAGCAAGTTACTTTCTTAATGTCCCTCCTAAACACATTTTCCAAATTGAATTTCTAATGTTTTTACCCCTCAACTATAATTTAAAGCTTTTGGGATACCTCAACACCTATAAATATTTTACAAATTCCATTTAAGAGAAAGTTAAGTTCTTAATTTCACTCCTCAACCCATTTTCCAACTTGAAGCTCTTAAGTTTTTCACCCACAGCTATATTTTACAGCTTTTTGGATACCTCAACACCAAGAAATAACTTTCAAACGGCATGTCAGAGCAAGTTACTTTCTTAATGTCCCTCCTCAACCCATTTTCCAACTTGAAGTAGTTATTTTATTCACCCACAACTATACTTTACAGCTTTTCGGATACCTCAACACCAAGACATACTTTTCAAAGACCATTTCAGAGCAAGTTACTTTCTTAATGTCCCTCCTAAACCCATTTTCCAACTTGAAGTATTTAAGTTAGATTAGGTTAAGTTAGGTTAGGCTAGGTTAGCCTACGTACGCGCGCGTACGTAGGCTAACCTAGCCTAACCTATCTTAACCTAACCTAACTTAATCTAGTCTATCCTAACCTAACCATTCACCTAACTTTTTGCCTGTCTTTCACCTAACCTAACCTAAGTGAAGCGTACGTAGGATAACCTAACCTAACTTAACCTAATCTAACCTAATTTAATCTAGCCTAACCTAAGTATTTCTTGGTGTTGAGGTATCCAAAAATCTGTAAAGTATAGTTGTGGGTGAAAAAGATAAGCGCTTCAAGTTGGAAAATGGGTTTAGGAGGGACATTAAGAAAGTGACTTGCTCTTAAATAGTCTTTGAAAAATAGTTCTTTGTGCTGAGGTATCAAAAAGTCTGTAATTTACAGTTTTGGGTGAAAAAGATAAGTACTTCAAGTTGGAAAATGGGTTTAGGAGGGAGATTAAGAAAGCAAATTGCTCTGAAATGGTCTTTGAAAAGTATTTCTTGGTGTTGAGGTATCCAAAAAGCTGTAAAGTATAGTTGTGGGTGAAAAACATATGTACTTCAAGTTGCAAAATGGGTTTAGGACGGATATTAAGAAAGTAACGTGCTCTGAAATGGTATTTGAACAGTCTTTCTTGGTGTTGAGGTATCCAAAATGGTTTATAGTATAGTGGTGGGTGAAAAAGTATAGTTAAGGGTGAAATAGATATTTACTTCAAGTTGGAAATGGGGTTTAGGAGGGACATTAAGAATGTAACTTCCTCTGAAGTGGACATTGAAAGTATGGCTTGGTGTTGAGGTATCAAAACAGATGTAAAGTAGAGTTGTGGGTGACAATTATAAGTACTTCATGTTGTATAATGAGTTTAAGATGGACATTAAGAGAGTAACTTGCTCTGAAATGTATTTTGAAAAGTATTTCTTGGTGTTGAGGTATCCAAAAATCTGTAAAGTATGGTTGTGGGTGAAGAAGATAAGTACTTCAAGATGGAAAATGGATTTAGGATGTACATTAAGTAATTAAGTTGATCTGATTTTTAATTTGAAAAGTATTTGTTGGTGTTGAGGTATCCAAATAGGTGTAAAGTATAGTTGTGGGTTAAAAACATAAGTACTTCAAGTTGAAAAATGGGTTTAGGAGGGATAATAAGCAATTAACTTGCTCTTAAATTGTATTTGAAAAGTATTTCTTGGTGTTGAGGTATCCAAAAAGCTGTAAAGTATAGTTGTGGGTGAAAAAGATAAGTACTTCAAGTTGGAAAATGGGTTTAGGAGGGACATTATGAAAGTAACTTGCTCTGTAATGGTCTTTGAAAAGAATTTCTTGGTGTTGAGGTATGCAAAAAGCTGTAATGTATAGTTGTGGGTGAAAAAGATAAGTACTTTAAGTTGGAAAATGTGTTTATGAAAGACATTAAGAAAGTAACGTGCTCTGAAATGGCTTTTGAAAAGTATTTCTGGATCTTGAGGTATTCAAATATCTGTAAAGTATAGATAAGAGTGAAAAACATAAGTACTTAAAGCTGTAAAATGTGTTTATAGGGTTCATAAATTTTGTGTCTTTCTATGTTTTTGTCATTGAAAAGTTTTTATTTGTGTTGTGGTAACAAAATAGATGAAAAGTATTGTGTATGGTGAAATTGATATTTTCTTCTCGTTTGAGAATTGTCTGAGGTTGAACATAAAGTATGCAACTTGCTATGAACTTGTATTTGAATATTATTTCTTTGTTTTGATGTATCCAAAAAGATGTAAAGAATAGTTGTTGGACGAAAAAGATAATTACTTAAAGCTTGAAAATGGGGATAGGAGTTACTTGAAGAAAGTAAATTTCTCTGAAATGGTCATTGAAAAGTATTTATTGGCGTTGGGTATAAAAAAATCTGTAATGTATAGAAATGGGTGTAAAAGAAGAGTTCTCAAAGTTGGAACATAGACTTAGGATGGAAAGCGAGAAAGTAACATTCTCTGAAATGGAGTTTGAAAAGTAATTCTTGGCGTGGAGGTAACCAAAAAACTGTATAGTTGATTACGTCATTCTATGCCCATAAATGGATTCCCGTCAGGACCTCCTGATAGGGTTCTACCGATTATATAATCAATTTCTCAGAAATTCAACCGTCTTAGTCGATTACGTCATTCTATGTCCATAAATGGATTCCCGTCATGACCTTCTGATAGGGTTCTACCGGTTATGTAATCAATTTCTCAGAAATCCATTTGTCCTAGTTGATTACGTCATTCTATGCTCATAAATGGATTCCCGTCATGACCTTCTGATATGGTTCTACCGATTATGTAATCAATTTCTCAGAAATCCATTTGTTCTAGCTGATTACGTCATTCTTTGGACATAAATTGATTCCCGTCACGAGTTCCTGATAGGTTTCTACCGATAATGTAAACAATTTCCTGGGAATTCTCTCCCTTCGATTACGCAGTTAATATATCTCATCCCCACCTTCCCCATAGAAACAGCAAATTAATTCCCCTTTCGTGAATCAATAATTCTCCTTAGAAACAACAAATTAATTCCCCTTTCGTGACAATCAATCAACCTTGACGTTCGCCTCGAGCGTGCACTTTGCCAAAACAACAACAACGTCAAATACTGTTTCCTATTTCTGGACACCTTGACATTCACCTCGAGCGTGCACTTGGCCAAAACAACAACAAATAAATCGACCTTGGAAAAAGAGGTCATTGACCCCATTAACCACGTGTTCGCCCTAGGGACTCTATGCCCATACATGGTGCCCCGTTCGGAGTCGAAAGGGCCTTTCTACTGTTACCTTTGTTTCCCGCTGGTGTGATTTTTTTTTAAGAAAAAACGACTCATGGATAGCCGATGAGGGAAAGTCGCAAAAATTTTCACGCAGAAGCGGTTCACTACAGCCCTTGAAGCGCAAAGAAGCATATGCATAAGAATAGGCTAAATCAAATTCTAGAAGCCAAGAAAAATATTCAAAGGGCTAACCTGTAATAGCCTTGGCTAACTATGCCTAATAAAAAATATAAGTCTTATCTATAACATGTTTAGTTTGTCAGTTACTTGAAATTTATGGTTCTACAATGCTTTCAATTTCAAAATAACGGATGCGACTTTCAACGGCTCAGTAGACATATTTAAACGCAGCCGTTAAACCGTTGTGACGCAGAAACTTGCATAAAAAAACCAAGCAAACTTGTCGGATCACGCAAAAACGGCCGTTTTTGCGTTAAATCGCATCAGTGGGAACCCAGGGTAAATCTGTAATGGGCGCTTTTAAAAGTATTATGACGGTACTACTCACTAGAACTTCTAATTTTCGTTTGAATGAGCCCTCTCAAGAAATTATTGGATCACTTGGTCAATACAACACCTCTTGGGAAGATAAACAAATAAATAAACACGTATCTCTGATCTTTCTTCTGGCAGAAAATACAAGTTCCACATTTTTTTCAGATAGAAGCTTGAAACCTCTACAGTAGGGTTTTGTGATACGACAAATCTGATGATATTATTTTCGTTAAGATTCTATTACTTTTAAGGTGTAAAACCAGGCAACCCTTTCTTAGAAAACCAGGCAAATTTTCTCAGGCTCGTAGCCTTTAAAGGGTGAGACTAAACTTATATATTTTTTACTACAGAATAAGCCAGTTCTTTTAATATATCTATTGGTATCAAAATTCTGTTTTTAGAGTTTCGGCTAGTATTGAACCGGGTCACTCCTTACTTACAATTCGTTAACACGAACTGTTTGATGGATATATAAAAAGATGAACCTCGATGGTTATCCAAAATATATAAACTCCATCAAGTTTAAAGTTACCCATCAAAAGTAACAAGCCTGACAGTAACAAGCTCATTTTTGGCTTAATAGAGCTCTTTACTTTTCTTTGAAAAACTTGTTTTGTGGAAAAGTCTTTCAAATTAATTTCTGTTCTTTTTTATTGACATAGTTTTTTTAATGGAAAAAAAATTATTCTTTATATGTTAGTAGTATTGGTACAATTGAAGGTACGGGAGTAATAGGACATTACTGTGTTAATTAAACGTACGGGGGTAATAGGACATTACTGTGTCAATCTAAGAGACGGGGCAGGTATTAGATTACTGTGTCAATTAAAGAGACGGGGGTAATAGGACATTACTGTGTCAATCTAAGAGACGGGGCAGGTAGGAGATTACTGTGTCAATCTAAGAGACGGGGCAGGTGGGATATTACTGTGTCAATCTAAGAGACGGGGCAGGTAGGAGATTACTCTGTCAATTAAAGAGAGCGGGGTAATCGGACATTACAGTGTCAATTAAAGGTAGTCGACAGTACCCTTTTTTATAATAATATATACAGGCCGGCAGTGAACATACCATTCAATGGGATAGTCATTCCAACATGGCATTAGCATGTACAATAAAAAAATCACCATGTCTAAAAAGTCATATCTGTGGTTGGTTTTTTATGTTCTGATTAGAATCAACCTACCATGAAAATTCGTGCTGCTCATGAAACCATGGTTTTGGTGTTGAATATCATGTTTTCTGATAGAGTCATGACCGTTCACATATCTAATGTTAAACATGATTCTTCATTATGGTATGATTATAGGCGTTGACAGAAATGAAAATGGTAAACCATCTGAGGGAATGCTAGCTCCTATTCAGAGAAACATATTTTTTTATTTGGGCGATTCTCAACTGTGCTCGGTATAATACACAACTATCTTTTGAACAGTGTTGTAAGGTCCTCTACCCCAACCCCAAGGACCCCCTCCCCCCAACTTTTTGCATCTCTCCCAAACTCCTGCCCGAAACCCCTCTCCCCAACCCCCTGCTACCCCCCTCTAAACCCCCTTACTCCGACCCCCCCCCTCAGGCCCCCCCCCCACTATTTTTAACATGATATATTTTTCAACTTTTTTTTTACATTTCTAAGAATGACATGTAACATACTTACTACATAAGAAAATCACATTTAATATTTTCCGAACTCAAAGTGAGAATCATATAGAAATGTTAGTCGTGACTTTTACTAATAGAAAAATAATGTTTGTAGTGACCATTTTTTCTTGGACCGTTTTTTTTTCAGTTTTTTTCAACATTTTTTTACATGACTAAAAATCAGCACTCAACATGTTCAATCTACAAATTGTTTTCAAGAGGAAAAAATTAAAAAAATCAATGTACAAAATCCCCGAAGAAAAAAAAACAACATGCAATGAGTTTCACGAATAAAAAAAAATTAACATGCAACAACTTCCTTAAACAAATCCAGTTTCATTTGGATAAAAATCAATGTATAGGTTTCACATAGATTAAAATCAACATGTAACAAGGTTCATGAAGAAAAGCCAGCATGTAAAAAGTTACACATACAAAAAAATCAGCGCAAAACAAGTTCCATGGAGAAAATCAGCTTCAAGAGGAGAGAAATCAATGTGCAAGTTTCTCAATGAGAAAAGTCAACATGCAACAAGTTAGACGAACCAAAAAAAAATATTTGTAACAAGTTCCATTAATAAAATCAGCACGCAACATGTTCGTTGAACAAAATCAGTTTCACGAGGAGAAAAATCAGTGTACGAGTTTCGCAAAGAGAAAAAAAATCAACATGCAACAAGTTTCACGAACAAAAATAAACAGTCAGCACACAAAAAATATCCACGATCAAAAAAAATATACCTGCAGTATGTTCCATGAACAAAATTAGTTTCAGGAGCAGAAAAAAATTAATGTACATGTTTCACGAAGAGAAAAAATCAGCCTGCAACAAGTTTCACGAATAAAAAAAAACAATCAGCACGCAACAACTTCCATTAATAAAATCAGTTTCATGAAGAGCAAAATCAATGTACAAGTTTCGAGAAGCTAATAAACAAAATCACGAACAATGGATCACGAACAATGAAATATGCATGCAATAAGTTCCATGAACAAAATTAGTTTCACTAGGTAGAAAAAAATCAATTTACTTGTTTCACGAAAAGAAAAAATAAACACGCAATAAGTTCCACGAACAAAATCAGTTTAACTGGGAGAAAAATCATTGTTTAAGTTTCGCGAAGAGAAAAAAATCAGCATGCAACATGTTTCACGAAGAAAAATCAGCACTCAACAAGTTCCACGGGCTTAAATCAGCACGGTCAAGTTCCATGAACAAAATTGGCTTCAAGAGAAGAAGTAAAAATCAATTAGCAAGTTCCACGAAGAGAAAAATCAACATGCAACAAGTTCCTTGAACAGAATCAGTTACACGAGGAGAAAAATCAGTGTACAAATTTCGCGAAAAGAAAAAAAGTGACATGCGACAAGATTGACTAGCGAAAAAAATAATCATCAAGCAATAAGTTCATTGAATAAAATCAGTTTCACGAGGAGAAAAATCAGTGTACGAGTTTAGCAAAGAGAAAAAAATCAACATGCAAGATGTTTTACGAAAAAAAAAACAGTCAGCACACAAAAAATCCACGATTAACAAAAAATGTATGCAGTATGTTCCATGAACAAAATTTGTTTCAGGAGGAGAAAAAAAATCAATGTACATGTTTCACGAAGAGAAAAAATCAACCTGAAATAAGTTTCACGAATAAGAAACAGCAAGCAAAAAATCATTGTAGAAGTTTCATGAAGAGAAAAATCAACATTTAACATGGATCACGAACAATGAAATATGCATGCAATAAGTTCCATGAACAAAATTAGTTTCACTAGGTGGAAAAATATCAATTTACTTGTTTCACGAAAAGAAAAAATAAACACGCAATAAGTTCCACAAACAAAATCAGTTTAACTGGGAGAAAAATCATTGTTTAAGTTTCGCGAAGAGAAAAAAATCAGCATGCAACATGTTTCACGAAGAAAAATCAGCACTCAACAAGTTCCACAGGCTTAAATCAGCACGGTCAAGTTCCATAAACAAAATTGGCTTCAAGAGAAGAAATAAAAATCAATGAGCAAGTTCCACGAAGAGAAAAATCAACATGCAACAAGTTTCACGAACCAAAAACCATCATGCAACAAGTTCCTTAAACAAAATCAGTTTCACGAGGAGAAAAATCAGTCTAAAAATTTTGCGAAAAGAAAAAAAGCAACATGCAACAAGTTTGACGAACGAAAAAAAAAATCAGCACGCAATAAGTTCCTTGAACAAAATCAGTTTCACGAGGAGAAAAATCAGTGTACTAGTTTCGCAAAGAGAAAAAAAAAATCAACATGCAAGAAGTTTTACGAAAAAAAAACAGTCAGCACACAAAAAATCCACGATTAAAAAAATATGCATGCAGTATGTTCCATGAACAAAATTTGTTTCAGGAGGAGAAAAAAATCAATGTTTATGTTTCACGAAGAGAAAAAATCAACCTGCACCAAGTTTCACGAATAAAAAAACAGCAAGCAAAAAATCATTGTAGAAGTTTCATGAAGAGAAAAGTCAACATTTAACATGGATCACGAACAATGAAATATGCAAGTAATAAGTTCCATGAATAGAATTACTTTTACTATGTAGAAAAAAAATCAATGTGCTTGTTTCACGAAGAAAAAAAATAAACATCCAACAAGTTTCAGGAATAAAAAATTAGCACGAAACAAGTTCCACGAACAAAATCAGTTTAACTGGGAGAAAAATCAATGTTTAAGTTTCGCGAAGAGAAAAAAATCAGCATGCAACAAGTTTCACAAAGAGAAATCAGCACTCAACAAGTTCTACAGGCATAAATCAGCATGGTCAAGTTCCATGAACAAAATTGGTTTCGAGAGCAGAAGAAAAAAAATCAATGAGTAAGTTTTACAAAATGAAATATCAATGTGCAACAAGTTTTATGAACAGAAAACCATGAAGCAACAAGCTTCTTGAAAAGAGTCAGTTTCAAGAGGAGAATAATCATTTTACAAATTCCACGGATAGAAAAAAAAGCAACGTGCAACAAGTTTCACGAACGAAAAAAACATCAGCACGCGATAAGTTCCTTGAACAAAATCAGTTTCACGAGGAGAAAAATCAGTGTACGAGTTTCGCAAAGAGAAAAAAAAATCAACATGCAACAAGTTTAACGAACAAAAAAAACAGTCAGCACACAAAAAAATCCACGATTAAAAAAATATGCATGCAGTATGTTCCATGAACAAAATTGGTTTTACTGGGTAGAAAAAAATCATTGTACTTGTTTCACGAAGAGAAAAATCAATCTGCAAGAAGTTCCACGAATAAAAAACAGCAAGCAATAAATTCCACAAACCAAAACCAATATGCAATCATCATTGAATATTAATTAAATCGATGTTACAAAGAAATAAAATCAATATGCAAGTTTTGAGAAGAGAATAAACAAAATCCCGCTGCAACACGTTTCCCGAACAAAAGATCATCACTCAACAAGTTCCAAGAACATAAATAAGCGTGCAACAAGTTCCATGAAGAAAACCAGTTTTCTCAATGAGGAAAGTTATTATGGAAGTTTTACAATGAGAAAAATCAACATGTAATATGGATCCCGAACAAAGAAATATGCATGCAATAAGTTCCATGAACAAAATCAGTTTCACTGGGTAGAAAAAAACTACATGCACTTGTATAACAAAAAGAAAAAATAAACATGCAAAAAGATTCAGGAATAAAAAAATCAACACACTACAAGCTTCACGAACAAAATTAGTTTAAAGGGGGAGAAAATCATTGTTTAAGTTTCGTGAAGAGAAAAAAAAATCAGCATGAAACAAGGTTCACGAAGAAAAATCAGCACTAAACAAGTTCCACAGGCATAAATCAGCATGGTCAAGTTCCATGAACAAAATTTGCTTCAAGAGAAGAAGAAAAAAATCAATGTGCAAGTTTCACGAAGAGAAAAATCAACATGCAACAAGTTTCATGAACAGAAAACCATCACGCAACAAGTTCCTTGAACAAAATCAGTTTCAGGAGGAGAAAAATCAGTATACAAATTTCACGAAGAGAAAAAAAACAACATGCAACAAGTTTCACGAACAAAAAAAAACAGCACGCAACAAGTTCCAGAATCAGAAAAATATGCACGCAGTATGTTCTATAGACAAAATTAGTTTTAGGAGGAGAAAAAAAATCAATGTACATGTTTCACGAAGACAAAAAATCAACATGCATCAAGTTTTATGAGTAAAAATCAGCACGCAACAAGTTCCATTAACAAAATCAGTTTCACGAGGTAAGAAAATCAATGTACAAGTTTCGCGCAGAGAAAAAAAAACAGGCTGCAACAATTTTCACAAACCAAAAAAAATCATCCCTCAACAAGTTCCGCGAACATAAATAAGCAAGCAACAATTTCCATGAACAAAACCAGTTTTTTCAATGAGAAAAATCATTGTAGATGTTTCACGAAGAGAAAAATCAACATATAACATGAAAAACGAGCAAAGAATATGCATGCAATAAGTTCCAGGAACAAAATTAGTTTCACTATGTGGAAAAAAAAATCAAGTTTCATGAACAAAAAACCATCATGCAACAAGTTCTATGAACAACAATCAGCACGCAACAAGTTCCTTGAAAAAAACCAGTTTCACGAGGAGAAAAATCAGTGTACGAGTTTCGTGAAGAGAAAAAAATCAACATGCAACAAGTTTCACGAACAAAAAAAAAATAGTCAGCCCACAAAAAAATCCACGATTAGAAAGATATGCATGCAGTATGTACCATGAACAAAATTAGTTTCAGGAGGAGAAAAAAAGTCAATGTACATGTTTCACAAAGAAAAAAAATCAACCTGCAAAAAGTTTCAGAAATAAACAAAACAGCTAGCAACAAGTTCCACAAACAAAAAAAAACAGTCAGCATGCAACAACTTCCATTAACAAAATCAGTTTCACGAAGCGAAAAATCAATGTACAAATTCCGAGAAGAGAATAAACAAAATCACACTGCAACACGTTTCACGAACAAAAGATCATCACTCAACAAGTTCCATGAACATAAATTAGCGTGCAACAAGTTCAATGAACAAAATCAGATTTCTCAATGAGGATAATTCATGGTAGAAGTTTCACGTAGAGAAACGTTAACATTCAACAGAGATCATGAACTAATAAATATGCAAAAAATAAGTTCCATGAACAAAATCAGTTTCACAGTGTGGAAAAAAAAATCAATGTACTTGTTTCACGAAGAGAAAAAATAAACATGCAACAAGTTTCAGGAATAAAAAATCAGCACGCAACAAGTTCCACGAACAAAATCAGTTTAACGGGGAGAAAATCATTGTTTAAGTTTCGCGAAGAAAAAATTCGGCATGCAAAAAGTTCCACGAAAAAAAATTCAGCATGCAACAACTTCCACGAAGAAAAATCAGCACTCAACAAGTTCCCCAAACATAAATCAGCACGGGCAAGTTCCTAGAACAAAATTGGTTTCATGAAAAGAAAAAAATCAATGTGTAAGTTTCACGAAGATAAAATCAACATGCAACTAGTTTCATGAACAAAAAACCATCATGCAACTTCCATGAACAACAATCAGCACGTAACAAGTTCCATGAACAAAATCAGTTTCACGAGGAGAAAAATCAGTGTACAAGTTTCCGCGAAGAGCAGAAAAAGCAACATGCAACAAGCTTCACGAAAAAAAAAATCAGAACGCAATTAGTGCAAGAATCAGAAAAATACGCATGCAGTATGTTCCACAGACAAAATTAGTTTTAGGAGGAGAAAAAAAATCAATGTACATGTTTCACAAAGAGAAAAAATCAACATGCACTAAGTTTCACGAATAAAAAATAAGATGCAACATGTTCCACGAACTAAAAAAACAATCAGCACGCAACAAGTTCCATTAACAAAAATCAGTTTCACGAGTTGAAAAATCAATGTAAAAGTTTTGCGAAGAGAAAAAAAACAGGATGCAACAAGTTTCATACAAAAAAAAATAATCACTCAACAAGTTCCACGAACATAAATCAGCACACAACAAGTTCCAAAATCAGCATACATCAAGTTTCAAGAAGAAAAATCAGCACTCAAGAACCTCCACAAACATAAATCAGCACGGTCAAGTTCCATGAACAAAATTGGCTTCAAGACAAGAAAAAAAATCAATGTGCAAGTTTCACGAAGAGAAAAATCAACATGCAACAAATGTTATGAACAAAAAGCCATTATGCAACAAGTTCCATGAATAACAATCAGTTTCACAAGGGAAAAATCAGTGTAAAAGTTTCACGAAGAGAAAAAAGCAACATGCAACAAGTTTCACGAACAAAACAATCAGCCCACAACAAGTTCCAAAATCAGAAAAATATGCGTGCAGTATGTTTCATGGACAAAATTAGCTATAGGAGGAGAAAAAAAATCAATGTACATGTTTCACTAAGAGAAAAAATCAACTTGCAACAAGTTTCACAAATAAAAAACAGCATGCAACAAGTTCCACGAACTAAAAAAACAATCAACACGCAACAAGTTCCATTAAATAAATCAATTTCACGAGGTGAAACATCAAAGGACAAGTTTTGCGAAGAGAAAAAAACAGGATGCAACAAGTTTCACAAACAAAAAAAATCATCACTCAACAAATTCCATGAACATAAATCAGCATGCAACAAGTTCCAAAAACAGCATGCAACAAGTTTCACGAAGAAAAATCAGCACTGAACAAGCTCCACAAAAATAAATTAGCACGGTCAAGTTCTATGAACAAAATTGGTTTCAAGAGAAGAAAAAAAATCAATGTGCAAGTTTCACGAAGAGATAAATCAACATGCAGCAAGTTTCATGAACAAAAAACCATCATGCAACAAGTTCCATGAACAACAATCAGCACGCAACAAGTTCCTTGAACAAAATCAGTTTCACAAAGAGAAAAATCAGTGTACAAGTTTCGAGAAGAGAAAAAATCAACATGCAACAAGTTTCACGAAAAAAAATTCAGCAGGCAGCAAGTTCCAGAAACAAAAAGCGGCACTCAACATGTTCCAAGATCAAAATCACTCTCACGAGGAAAAAATCAATGTACAATCTTCACGAAGAGAAAAAAACAACATGCAACCAGTTTCACGAAAAAGAACTTTAGTAATCCACAAGTAAATCAACATGCAACAAGTTTCACGAACAAAAAAATAAAAAGAGCGTGCAACTGGGTGCCTACAGCCAACCTACAATACCACCCTTTTTTCAAATAACTGCATTCAAGTTAGGTTCACTTAGGTTCACTTGGCATGGCGCGCCACGCCAAGTGAACCTAATGTTGTTTTTTTCTCTTCGTGAAGATTGTACATTGATTTTTTCCTCGTGAAAGTGATTTTAATCTTGGAACATGTTGAGTGGTGCTTTTTGTTTTTGTTTTTTGTTTACATTAATTTTTTTTCTACCTATTGAAACTAATTTTGTTCATGGAACTTATTGCATGCATATTTCATTGTTCGTGATCCATTGTTCGTGATTTTGTTTATTCTCTTCTCGAAACTTGTATATTGACTTTGCTCTTCGTGAAACTGATTTTATTAATGGAAGTTGTTGCGTGCTGATTAATTTTTTTTTATTCGTGAAACTTGTTGCAGGTTGATTTTTTCTCTTCGTGAAACATGTACATCAATTTTTTTCTCCTCCTGAAATTAATTTTGTTCATGGAACATACTGCATGCATGTTTTTTTGATCGTGGATATTTTTTGTGTGCTGACTGTTTTTTTTTGTTCGTGAAACTTTTTGCATGTTGATTTTTTTTTCTCCTTGCGAACATCGTACACTGATTTTACTCCTCGTGAAACTGATTTTGTTCAAGGAACTTGTTGCGTTCTGATTTTGTTAATGAAACTTGTTGCATATTTTTTTTGGTTCGTGTAACTTGTTGCATGTTGACTTTTCTCATTGAGAAACTTGCACGTTGATTTCTATCCTCTTGAAGTTGATTTTCTCCATGGAACTTGTTGCGCGCTGATTTTTTTGTATTTGTAACTTGTTACATGCTGGTTTTTCTTCATGAACCTTGTTACATGTTGATTTTAATCTTTGTGAAACCTATACATTGATTTTTATCCAAATGAAACTGTATTTGTTCATTGAACTTGTTGCATGTTATTTTTTTTATTCGTGAAACTTATTGCATGTTGTTTTTTTTTCTTCGGGGATTTTGTACATTTATTTTTTTTATTTTTTCCTCGTGAAAACAATTTGTAGATGGAACAGGTTGAGTGCTGATTTTTAGTCATGTAAAAAAAAGTTGAAAAAAACTGTCAAAAAAAACTGTCTAAAAAAATGGTCAGTACAAACATTATTTTTCTATTAGTAAAAGTCACGACTAACATTTCTATATGATTCTCATTTTGAGTTCGGAAAATATTAAATGTGATTTTTTTATGTAGTAAGTATGTTACATGTCATTCTAAGAGATGTTAAAAAAAAGTTGAAAAAATGTTAAAAATGTTAAAAAAAAGTGGGGGGGGGCCTGGGGGGGGGGGTTCGAGGGGGGGGGTTAGCAGGGGGTTGGGGAGGGGTGGGTGGTTAGGAGCAGGAGTTGGGGGAGGGGCAAAAAGTTAGGGGAGGGGGTCCTTGGGGTTTGGGTAGGGGACCTTACAACACAGTTCAAATGGTAGTTGTGTATTATACCGAAAATAGTTGAGAATCGCCCAAATGAAAAATATATGTATCTCTGAATAGGAGTTAGCATTCCCTCAGATGGTTTACCATTCTCATTTTTGTCAACGCCTATAATCATACCATAATGAAGAATCATGTTTAAAATTAGATATGTGAACGGTCATGACTCTATCAGAAAACATGATATTTAACACCAAAACCATGGTTTCATGAACAGCACGAATTTTCATGGTAGGCTGATTCTAATTAGAACATAAAAAACCAACCACAGATATGACTTTTTAGACGTGGTGATTTTTTTTATGATACATGCTAATGCCCTGTTGGAATGACTATCCCATTGAATGGTATGTGTACTGCCCGCCTGTATATATTAATATAAAAAAGGGTACTGTCTGCTACTTTTAATTGACACTGTAATGTCCTATTACCCAGCTCTCTTTAATTAACACAGTAATATCCTACCTGCCCCGTCTCTTAGATTGACACAGTAATATCCTATTACCCCTGTCTCTTTAATTGACACAGTAATCTCCTACCTGCCCCGTCTCTTAGATTGACACAGTAATGTCCTATTACCCCCGTACCTTTAATTGTACAAATACTAAATATGTTTTCAGTTTTTTTTTCTATAAGAATGCATAGTATGGGTTACTATTTGTATGTTGAAGAAAATTTTTAACAATTTTTTATCCTGACACAAATAGTATCTTTTAGCTTAATTTTATAACTCTTAAAGTTGACCTGAAAAAAAAACACTTAATATCAATCCCAAAAGATTATACATGTTCTCTTTGCCAAACTGGATACACTTACACTCTTTATATTTAGTGATTAAAAATTTTTTTTCCACAAAATATATTTTTCAAAGAAAAATAAAGAACTCCATTAAACAAAAATGAGCAAAAATAAAATCAAATAATCTACCAAGCGTGAAACTACCACAAATCAGCATTGATAAATAAATGAAACTCAAAACGAACAGAAATTACAATAAATAACAGAGTCAAACTCAAAACGAGCAGAAATTAACATAAGTTGGGTGCAAAACCCCTATACCTTCCCAAGGCCAGAACAAAATTTGCAATTTACTGAAAAAAATATAAATGTTTTTAGTTTTATAACTTTAATAAATCAAATAATTTTAACATTTTGAATACTAAATATCAGTATATGTATATTAAACTGACATTGAACATTCATTTGTTTTTTTTTCAGTAAAGCGCAAATTTTGTTCTGGCCTTGGGAAGGCATAGGGGTTTTGCGCCCAACTTATGTTAATTTCTGCTCGTTTTGAGTTTGACTCGGTTATTTATTTTAGTTTCTGTTCGTTTTGGGTTTCATTTATTTATAGATGCTGATTTGTGTTAGTTTCAAGCTTGGTAGATTATTTGATTTTATTTTTGCTCATTTTTTGTTTAATAGAGTTTTCTACTTTTCTTTGAAAAACTTAATTTATTTAAAAAGTTTTTTTAATTAATTTCGTTCTATATTATATTGACGCATTCTTTGCAAGGGAATCGAAAACAGTGCTTTAAATCTTTTCGTTTTTTAAGACTTTACTGCTTTGACTTCTATTTTTATACCGAAGAAAAATTTTCAGCAATTTTTAACTACATGCGCCATTTAGAAAAGCCTTCCTGGGAATTAGCATTATCACAATGCATTTTGATTTAATCTTAAGGAAACATTTAGTTTTTAAACATAATGGGCCATTGGGAGGGTGGGAGTGGAAGGGGGATTAGTCGCCCTCCAATCACTTTCGACTATTAAAAAGGGCACCAATCATTTCTATTTTCAATCGAATGAGTCCCTTTCGAAGTTCCCACGACAACTCCTTCGATACGAAGTGCCCTAGTCTAAACAACAACAAGAACAAAAATATTACTAATCACTTTCGACTATTAAAAAGGGAACTAGCCTTTGAATTTCCAATCGAATTAGCCTTTTTTGAAGTTTCTACGACAACACCTTCTATAAAAACCTTATATGCGCCCAGGGCATAACTTAAAACCCTTGCCCTGAGAGTTGTGGGGGAGTATCCTTCTCAAAAACATATTTTCTATCTGTAAATCAACTAGCCTACGCTAAACAAATGGCTATCTAAAAATTTTGATGGGATATGTTTGGGTGAATGGTGGGACGTGGGGGGGGGGGGCTAGTTGCCCTCCAATCAGTTTTGACTATCAAAAAAGGTACTAGCCCTTTGCATTTCCAATCAGATGAGTCCCTTTTGAAGTTTGTATGACAACGTCTTTTATAAAAAGCTTATATACCCCAGGACATAACTTAAAACCCTTACCCTGAGGGTTTTTGGGGAGTGTCCTCCTCAAAGACATATTTTCTATTTGGAAATCAACTACGCTGAACAAAATGGCTACATCAACATTTTGATTGGATGTGTTTGGGGGAATGATGGGCGTGCGAGAGGCGCTAGTTCCCCTCCAATCACTTTCGACTATTAAGAAGGGCACTAGCTCTTTGAATTTCTAATCGAATGTGTCTGTTTTGAAGTTTCTACGACAACGCCTTCTTATAAATCCTTATATGCCCCTAGGGCATAAATTAAAACCCTTGCCCTGAGGGTTGTGGGGGAGTGTCCTCTGGGGGAGTGTCCTCCTAAAAAACATATTTTCTATCTGGAAATCAACTAGCCTACGCTGAACAAAATGGCTATCTCAAAATTCTTATTGGATATGTTCGGGGGAATGATGGGCGTGGGGGGCTAGTTGCCCTCCAAACACTTTCAAATATTAAAAAGGGCACTAGCCCTTTGAATTCCAAATTGAATGAGCCTGTTTTTAAGTTTCTACGACAACGCCTACTATACAAACCTTATATGCCCCCAGGGTATTACTTAAAACCTTTGCCTTGAGGACTGTGGGGGGTGTCCTCCTCAATAACATATTTTCTATCTGAAAATCAACTTCGCTGAACAAAATTGCTATCTCAAAATTTTGATTGGATGTGTTTGGGGGAATGATGGGCGTGGGGGGCTAGTTGCCCTCCAATCACTTTTGACTATTAAAAGGGGCACTAGCCCTTTGAATTTCCAATCAAATGAGCCTGTTTTGAAGTTTTTACGACAACACCTTCTATAAAAATCTTATATGCCCCCGGGGCATAACTTAATACCCTTGCCCGGAGGGTTGTGGGGGATTGTCCTCCTCAAAAACATATTTTCTATCTGGAAACCATTTACGCTGAACAAAATGGCTATCTCAAAATTTTGATTGGATGTGTTTGGGGAATGATGGGCGTGGGGGGGGGGCTTGTTGCCCTCCAATCACTTTCGACTATTAAAAATGGTACTAGCCCTTTAGTAGAAAGGCCTTATTGACTCCCAAGACTCGCCCCTGCTGCCACCTACAACTTTTAACATAATTTATTCAAGGATTATCCATCTGTTGTTGTTTAGCCACGTGTAATGACATGAGGGGTGATTTACATAATCCCTCGGGGAATTATTGATTCATGAAAGGGGAATTAATATGTTGTTTCTAAGGGCAATTATAGATTCAAGAAAGGGGAATTAATTTGTTGTTTCTAAGGGGAATTATTCATTCACGAAAGGGGAGGTGGAAAGGGTTTCCCAGTAATTTCAAATGTGACAGCGCAGGGATGTCAAAAACAAAAGGAACACGCAGAAATTACGTTTAGGGGTTATTTGGGCGAAACCGTTTTAGACATTTTAGCGAATTATTTCGGCGAAACAGTTAGAGACATTTTAAAAGATGATTTTAGAAGATGTTTTAGAAGAGGATTTGAGGGTGAAACTCTGTGATCGTTATAATACACAAGTTCCATTTGAACAGTGTTGTGAGGTCCTCTACCCAACCCCAAAGGGCCCCGATCCCCATACCACAACCCCAAAGGGCCCCGATCCACCTACCCCAACCCCGAAGGACCCCCCCGGCCCCAAAGGTCCCCCGGGCTCCCAAAGGACCACCCGGCCCCCCAAGGACCTCCCGGACCCCCAAAGGCCCTACCGGGTCCCCAAAGAGCCCCCTCCCCATTTTTTTAATACTTTTTAATTTGCGCATTTTGAGACAAAAGGACCCCATCCCCCAGATTTTGGCTCCCCCTCCCCCCATTAGGGGTTTGTCGTGGTTTACCATGTCACAGTTACATTCTCTTGATTTTTCAAAGCTCATTTGGATTTTTTTCGTTGAAATGCGAGAGTTGGAATATTTCAGTAGTGTTTTGTCGTGGTTTACCTTCTCACAGTTACATTCTCTTGATTTTTCAAAGTTCATTTTGGATTTCTTTCGTTGAAATGCAAGAGTTGGATTATTTCAGTAGTTTTATGTCGGGGTTTACCATGTCAAAGTTACATTCTCTTGATTTTTCAAAGTTCATTTAGGATTTCTTTCATTGAAATGCAAGAGTTGGAATATTTCAGTAGTGTTATGTCGTGGTTTACCATGTCACAGTTACATTCTCTTGATTTTTCAAAGTTCATTTTGGATTTCCTTTATTGAAATGCAAGAGTTGGAATATTTCAATAGTGTTTTGTCATAGTTTACCTTAACACAGTTACATTCTCTTAATTTTTCAAGGTTCATTTTGAATTTCTATCGTTGAAATGCAAGAGTTGTAATATTTCAGTAGTGTTTTGTTGTTTTTTACATTTTCACATTTAAATTATCTTGATTTTTCAAAGTTCATTTTGAATTTCTTTCATTGAAATGCAAGAGGTGGAATAATTCAGTAGTGTTTGGTTGTGGTTTACCTTGTCACAGCTAAATTCTCTTGATTTTTCAAAGTTCGTTCTGAATTTCTTTCATTGAAATGCAAGAGTTGGAATATTTCACTAGTGTTTGTCATGGTTTACCATCTCATAGCTACATTATCTTGATTTTTTTTTGGTGATTTTGGTTTTCTTTTCGATTAATAGAAAGAGTTGGAATATTTTAGTAATGTTTTGTTGTAGTTTGCAAAGATAAAGTTTAGTTTTCTTGATTTTTCATATATCAATTTGAATTTCTATAGTTTGAACGTACAAGTTTTGATATCTAAGAAGGGTTTTGTCGTTGTTTACCTTTTCACAGTTACATTCTCTTAATTTTTCAAAGTTCATTGAGACTTTATTTAGTTTAAATGAAAGAGTTGGAATATTTCAATAGTGTTTTGTCGTAGTTTACCTTGAAACAGTTACATTCTCTTAATTTTTCAAGGTTCATTTTCAATTTCTTTCATTGAAATGCAAGAGTTGGAATATTTCACTAGTGTTTTGTCAAGGTTTACCATGTCACAGTTACATTCTCTTAATTTTTCAAAGTTCATTTTTAATTTCTTTCGTTGAAATGCAAGAGTTGAAATATTTCAGTAGTGTGTTATCGTGGTCTACCTTGTCACAGTTACATTGTCTTGATTTTTCAAAGTTCATTTTGAATTTCTTTCATTAAAATGCAAGAGTTGGATTATTTCAGTAGTGTTTTGTTGTGGTTTACCATATCACAGTTACATTCTATTGATTTTTCAAAGTTCATTTTGGATTTCTTTCATTGAAATGCAAGAGTTGGAATATTTCAGTAGTGTTTTGATGTGGTTTACATTGTCACAGTTACATTCTCTTGATTTTCCAAAGTTCATTTTGTTTTTTTCTTTCGTTGAACTGCAAGAGTTGGAATATTTCAGTAGTGTTTTATTTTGGTTTACCTTGTCACAGTTACATTCTCTTAATTTTCCAAAGATCATTTTGGATTTGTTTCGATGAAATGCAAGAGTTGAAATACTTATGTAGTGTTTTGTCGTGGTTTACCTTATCACAGTTACATTTTCTTGATTTTTCAAAGTTCATTTTGAATTTCTCTCGTTGAAATGCAAGAGTTGGAATATTTCAGTAGTGTTTTGTTGTGGTTTACATTGTCACAGTTAAATTCTCTTTATTTTTCAAATTTCATTTAGAATTTCTTTCGTTGAAATGCAAGAGTTGGAATATATCAGTAGTGTTTTGTTGTGGTTTACCTTGTCACAGTTACATTCTCTTGATTTTTCAAAGTTCAGTTCGAGTTTCATTTTCCCGGAAGAATAAAAGTCCCAAGACAAAAGAAATTTAAAGTTTACTTCTAAATTTTTCCATAGAAGATAGGAAAAGTTATACTATGATTGTGATTATTTTCCATGAAGATAAAAAGTTTCGCTTTAATTTTAAATTTTCTTAAATTCAATTCCGACCTTTCTCAAACAGATGAAAAAATTTAAAGTTCTGTTCCAAATATTTTCCCGGAAGAAGAAAAGTTCAACTTCGATTCTGAATTTTCTCAATGAAAATGAAATAAGTTATTGATCAATTCAATTTTCCCAAAATAATATAAAAAATTTCCCACTTCAGTTCAGAATTTTCTAAAACAGATGACAAAATTGAAAATACTGTTCCAATTATTTCTTCGAAGATAGAAAACTTCAAGTTCTCTTCTGAGTTTCACTAAAGAACACAATTCAATTCTAATTTCTCCAGAGAAAATAAAAAGCTTCCTCTTCAGTTTTAAGTTCACCAAGACATAAAAATTTTAAGTTCAGTTCTAAATTTTTCCATAGAAGATAGGAAAAGTTATACTATGATTGTGATTATTTTCTATGAAGATAAAAGTTTCACTTTAATTCTAAATTTTCTTAAATTCAGTTCCGACTTTTTCAAAGAGATGAAAAATTTTAAGTTCTGTTCAAATATTTTCCGGAAGAAGAAAATTCCCAAGACATAAAAAATTTAAAGTTCACTTAAATTTTTCCATGAAGATAGGAAAAGTTATACTATGATTGTGATTATTTTCTCTGAAGATAAAGTTTCACTTTAATTTTAAATTTTCTTAAATTCAATTCCGACCTTTCTCAAACAGATGAAAAAATTTAAAGTTCTGTTCCAAATATTTTCCCGGAAGAAGAAAAGTTCAACTTCGATTCTGAATTTTCTCAATGAAAATGAAATAAGCTATTGATCAATTCTATTTTACTAGAATAATATAAAATTTTCCACTTCAATTCAGATTTTTCTCAAAGAGATGAAAAAATTTGAAATACTGTTCCAAATTTTTCATAGAAGATAGAAAAGTTAAAGTTCTCTTTTGAATTTTACCAAAGAACACAATTCAATTCTAATTTCTCCAGAGAAAATAAAAAGCTTCCACTTCAGTTTCAAGTTCACCAAGACATAAAAAATTTAAAGTTCACTTCTAAATTTTTCCGTAGAAGATAGGAAAATATATACTATGATTGTGATTATTTTCCATGAAGATAAAAAATTTCACTTTAATTCTAAATTTTCTTAAATTCAATTCCGACCTTTCTCAAACACATGAAAAAATTTAAAGTTCTGTTGCAAATATTTTTCCGGAAGAAGAAAAGTACAACTTCGATTCTGAATTTTCTCAATGAGAAAATAATAAGTTATTGATCAATTCTATTTTCCCAAAATAATATAAAAATTTTCCACTTCAGTTCAGATTTTTCTCAAAGGGATGAAACAATTTAAAATATTGTTCCAAAATTTTCATAGAAGATAGAAAAGTTCCAGTTCTCTTCTGAATTTTACCAAAGAACACAATTCAATTCTAATTTATCCAGAGAAAATAAAAAGCTTCCACAGATTATTTTCCATGAAGATAAAAAGTTTCACTTTAATTTTAAATTTTCTTAAATTCAATTCCGACCTTTCTCAAAGAGATGAAAAAATTTAAAGTTCTGTTCCAAATATTTTCCCGGAAGAAAAAAAGTTCAACTTCGATTCTGAATTTTCTCAATGAAAATGAAATAAGTTATTGATCAATTCTATTTTCCCAAAATAATATAAAATTTTCCACTTCAATTCAGATTTTTCTCAAAGAGATGAAAAAATTTAAAATATTGTTCCAATTTTTTCTTAGAAGATAGAAAAGTTCAAGTTCTCTTCTGAATTTTACCAAAGAACACAATTCAGTTCTAATTTCACCAGATAAAATAAAAAGCTTCCACTTCAGTTTTAAGTTCACCAAGACATAAAACATTTAAAGCTCACTTCTAAATTTTTCCGTAGAAGATAGAAAAAGTTATAATATGATTGTGATTATTTTCCATGAAGATAAAAAGTTTCACTTTAATCCTAAATTTTCTTAAATTCAGGTCCGACTTTTCAAAAAGATATGAAAAAATTTAAAGTTCTGTTCCAAATTTTTCATAGAAGATTGGAAAATTTATACTTTGATCGTGAATATTCAAGTTCTTTTTTGAATTTTACCAAAGAACACAATTCAATTCTAATTTCTCCTGAGAAAATAAAAAGCTTCCACTTCAGTTTTAAGTTCACCAAGACATAAAAAATTTAAAGTTCAGTTCTAAATTTTTCCGCAGAAGATAGGAAAAGTTATACTATGATTGTGATTATTTTCTATGAAGATAGAAAGTTTCACTTTAATTCTAAATTTTCTTAAATTCAGTTCCGACTTTTCTCAAGGAGATGAAAAAATTTAAAGATCTGTTCCAAATATTTTCCCGGAAGAAGAAAAGTTCAACTTCGATTCTGAATTTTCTCAATGAAAATGAAATAAGGTTATTGATCAATTCTATTTCCCCAAAATAATATAAAAAGTTTCCACTTCAGTTCAGATTTTTTTCAGAGATGAAAAAATTTTAAATAATGTTCCAATGTTTTCATAGAAAATAGAAAATTTCAAGTTCTCTTCTGAATTTTACTAAAGAACAAAATTCAATTCTAATTTCTCCAGAGAAAATAAAAAGCTTCCACTTCAGTATTAAGTTCACCAAGACATAGAAAATTTAAAGTTCAGTTCTAAATTTTTCCTTAGAAGATAGGAAAAGTTATACTATGATTGTGATTATTTTCTATGAAGATAAAAAATTTCACTTTAATTCTAATTTTTTTTTAATTCAGTTCCGTCTACGTCAGCGCGCGTACGTAGGCTAACCTAACCTAACATAACTTAACCTAACCTGTCATAAGCTAGCCTAACCTAACCTAATTTAATCTTTTTACCATTTTTAAGTTAGGTTAGGTTAGCTTATAATGAGCGCTCATGATAAGTTAACCTAACCCAACCTAACTTAAAAATGGAGAAATATTTCTAATTATTTATTAATATTTATTTAAACCTAACCTAACCTATTGTTTTTGGTGGTTAGATGAATGAACTGAATTTAAGAAAAATTAGAAATAAAGTGAAACTTTTTATCTTCATGGAAAATAATCACAGTCATAGTATAGCCATTCCTATCTTCTATGTAAAAATTTAGAATTGAACTTTAAATGTTTTATATCTTTGAGAAATTAGGAACTGAAATAGAAGCTTTTTCATTTTCATTGGTAAATTTCAGAATTGAGCTAACTTTTTTTCTCTTCTCTAAGAAAATTCAGAAGAGATCTTGTACTTTTCACTTCTTCAAGAAAACTCAGAATTAAAGTGGAGCTCCATATCTTCATGAAGAATATTCACAATCAAAGTATAACTTTTCCTATCTTCTATGAAAAATTTGGAACAGAACTTAAAATTGTTTCATCTCTTTGAGAAAAGTCAGAAGTCTGAACATCATCTTCATGGAAAATAATCACAATCATAGTATAACTTTTCCTATCTTCTATGGAAAAATTTAGAAGTAAACTTTAAATTTTTTATGTATTGGGACTTTTCTTCTTCCGGGATAGTATTTGGAACAGAACTTTAAATTTTTTCATCTCTTTGAGAAAGGTCGGAACTGAATTTAAGAACTTTTTATCTTCATAGAAAATAATCACAATCATAGTATAACTTTTCCTATCTTCTAAGGAAAAATTTAGAAGTGAACTTAAAATTTTTTATAAACAAAAAATCGCGAAGAAAGGAAGAAAACAAGGACAATTAACAGCCAGTGAAAAAATTGAAAAATTATGCAAATATTTCGGTCAAGACCTCCGCTTGACCATTCTCAGTGCATAATAAAACTGATAAAAATATTAAAACCAAACCTTAAAATAAAAACACCAAACTAAAATTGGACGACCCTTTCCCAGTAACAATGAAAGGTTAACTGAATAAAAAAACAAGTCTAAATGGCATTTCAGAATTTTATTTTGCGTAAAGCACTTTTAAAGGCTGATCGATTTCCAGTTTGAATGTTATCGGAGACTCTATTCGATTGAACAATATAACTTTGTGGATGATTGTAAAAACGACCAGAATTAAAAATTTTGTCATAAATGGGACTTTGAAGAATTTCTCCAGTGTCTCTATTGAGAACTAATTTTTGGTGAATGTGCTTATTTATTTCAACTTCCTCTCTGAAAACTTGCGTGAGACCTTTAAAGGGGGCAACGATAGAGGCCTCGTCAAACAAAATGAAATGGTGTGTATTCTCGTACACATGTTGCGCCAAGGCGGAATCAAAAACCTCAGGCCTTTGGCGTAACCTCATTGCCTTGTCGATTGAGGACTTGTGCTCAGATAACCTCTCCCCCAATTGCTGTTGGGTTCTACCAACATAAAAACAGCCACAAGAACAAAGAATTCTATAAACACCACTACCCAGAATGGGGCTGGTTTTATCTTTGCCGTTGTTAAAAAAGTTCTGTGTAATATTTGAATTTTTAAAGGCGACGCTAAGTTTATGTTTTTTAAGGATTCTTTTCAATTTATCACTCAATTTTGGAATGTACGGTAGAACAGTGAAAAGTTTCTTATCATCCACCAATGGGACGGTATCTGACGGTGTGATTTTCATTAAAATTCATTCACTTGTAGGGGGTGTTTCCCCCCTCTTTAAAAAAAAAATAAAAAATAAAAAATCGGGTAAATTTTTCTCAGGCTCGTAGCCTTTGATGAGTAATACTAAACGCAATAAAATTTATATATTTAGAATCAGCATTATAAACACATTCTTTTGATACATTTATTAACATCAAAATTCCGTTTTTAAAAGTTTGGATTACTATTGAGCCGTATCGCTTGTTTTTTTTTTCTATTACGTATATGTTATTACGTATATGAGGGGGAGGGTTCCCCCCTTAGTCAATACCACACTCTTTACGTTAAAAGTTTAAAAAAAAATTTTGATTCACAACCCCCTGAATCACAAAGGCCGTTTTAATTAGAATCGATAGCTCTTTTGAAAGCACTAAAAAAAAAATTTAGCGTAAAGAGCGAGGCGATGAGGAGGGGGGCACCCCCTTTCATATAGGGAATAATTTCTGTTCGTTTTAAGTTTTAATGTCGCTCCTTACTTTCAGTTTTAAAAAACTTGTTTTTTTTTTATTTAATTTCTGATCGTTTTTTAGTTAATGCAGCTTTTATTTGCATAAAAATTTTACTTTTCTTTTGCTAAATGGATCTATTTACAAATTAACTTACGTAACTAACTTCTATATTCGTGTATTTTTCTTCTGGCAAAAAATACAAAACTTTTGACCGGTATAGTTAAACTTGATGAAACTGATATATTTGAAATCATAAGGATTCTCTCTTTACGCTAAAGTTTTTTATAGTTTAAAAAATAAAGCTGTGAGACAGGCTCAAACTTTGGGAAAAGGAGGATTTTTATGCAAACTATTAAATGAAAAAACAAGTCACAGCAACTGGTTTTGGCCCATATTCTGTAATAATACAAGGTTAAAATTAGCCCCTGATTTGTATTAACATCTTCATCTAGGACCAATTTCAGCCTGGTGCTATAAACGATCGTAACCGGCCGAAAATGCTCGTTTTGAGTTTTACTCGATTATTTATTGTAATTGCTTTTCAGTTTGGGTTTCATTTATTTATAGATGCTAATTAGTGGTAGTTTCATGTTTGGTAGATTATTTTATTTTATTTTTGCTCAATTTTTGTTTAATGGAATTCCTTATCTTTCTTTGAAAAACTTATTTTGTAGAAAAAGTCAATATAAAAGGGTTATTCAAATTCTTCCTTGAGTAGCTACCACTGTGAGGGATCTAAGCCCTTTTTGGCCCTTGATGCAATAGGCAATGGGATATTATAGTGTAGCGTTTTAAAGTATAGTGTAGCGTTTTAAAGTATAAAACGCTTTAATTTAGAGAGTATCATATTAAAAATATGCTGGGTTTAGCCTCCATCTAGGACTTCCGCTCTTTTCTTTATGTGTTTAAGCAGCTTGAAATTTAGGTCTTTAAGCTTGCAAGCTACCTACTGAGAAAACTGAAAATAATTTCATTTTAGGAAGTTGTTGATCAAACCCCCCAGCAAAAGCGAACAAAGTTGGATGTCACCCCTGACAGCAATGTGATTCATAGCAAAATACACCATGAAAATACCCCCTTGCACATTTTCGAAGATTCGAGTGCTACAAGAAAACAGATAAGGATGCTTATAAAAACACAAGAAAAAGATATACATTCACTTCTATTTAAAGGAAGAGATGTGAGACGATATGCTCAGTTAAACAATGCAAGGAAGCATCCTATAGTGTTGTTATGCTAAATTTCCAATTGGTCTGTGAATGTTCGTTTCTAAAAGCAGTATTTTTTTTATTTCAAATAAAATTCGTTGGCTTCTTTAATACTCCCATTACTCAAAGGGTCCAGATATTCTTAGAATATAGTTTATATCCTAGCCCCCCGCGATATAACCTATTCATCACTTGAAAAGCCCATATCTGAGGTAGTCACGGCTATTTTTTTTTTTATCAAGGAATTATCTGAACGCATTTAAAGTATAGTATGAACGGCTTGCAAAAAACACGAAAGTAATAGTACTATTAAAAACCCACTGCACTATAAAACAATTTATTTAATTGAAATGAAATAGTTTGAATATTTCAGTAGTGTTCTGTCGTGGTTTACCTTGTCACAGAATGGTTTACCATGTCACAGTTACATTCTCTTGATTTTTCAAAGTTCATTTTGAATTTCTTTCATTGAAATGCAAGAGTTGAAAAATTGCAGTAGTGTTTTGTTGCGGTTTACCATGTCACAGATACATTAACTTAATGTCTTAATGTTTATTTGGAATTTCTATAACTGAAACGCAAGAGTTGAAATATTTCGGTAGCGAATTTATGGCAAATCCAGGGAAGAATTTTTTTTTGAAACGCTTTCTGGGTCTCATTACAAAAATGACGTTCCTCGCAAAAACATAAGTTGTTCCCACAAAAGGACTTTCGTTCTTAATTAGAAAAAATTAAAAAAAACACTTTTTCCCACAAAATAAGTTTTTCAAAGAAAAGTAAAGAACTCCATTAAACAAACCCAATTAGGCTGTATGTGTCTCGTTGGACTGTGTGTCTTTTTTGGGGTCTCTGAGTCTTTTTGGTCTGTAAGTGTCTCTTTGGGCTGTTTGAGTCATTTAGGTCGGTGTTTGTCTATTCGGGTTGTGTTCCTCTTTGGGCTGTCTGTGTCTCTTTGAGTTATTTGTTCCTCTTGAGACTGTGTGTGACATTTTGGGATGTGTGTTTCGTTGTGTTGTTTGAGTCTTTTTGGTCTGTTTGTATGTCTCATTGGGCTGTTTGAGTCTTTTTGGTCTGTGTTTGTCTCTTTGGGCTGTTTTTGTCTCTTTGGGATGTGTGTGTGTTTCTCTATGGGCTTTGTGCGTCTCTTCGGGGTGTGTGTGTCTCTTCGGGGTGTGTATGTGTCTCTTTGGGCTGTGTGTGTCTCTTTAGGCTGAGTGTCTCTTTGGGGCAGTTTGAATCTTTTTGCTCTGTGTATATCTCTTTTGGCTTTTTGTGTCAGTTTTGGGCTGTGTGTGTCTCTGCGGGATGTCTAAGTCTCTTCGCGCCGTTTTCATCGATTTGATCTGTATGTTCTTATTGGACAGTAATTCCTATCATACACAAAATTATCCATAAAAAATATCTATTCTTATGTTTGAACGAGCTTGCCTGGAGGCAAAGATACCATATTAGTTAATTGACTAAGAATTTTTTGATTGTGAAAGCAACTTTGCCGTCAGAGGAATCCCGAATTACTATAACCTAAAACACCGACTCATCAAATTAACGGGATTTTACTTTAGTACTCATATACTTTTACTGAACACACACGAATTTTTCTCAGAAATAATATTTTTCGGCAATGATAGCACTTTTTGTGTTCGAACGAGCAAGTTTTCTAGAAGAGATACCCAATTGATTCTTAGAAGTAATCTTTTCGATTATGATAAAAAATTTTTTTTAAGAGGTATCAAGATTTTATTAACTCAAAAAAATCTTCTCAAAAATGTCATTACATTTTTACCTAATACTAGAATACAGTTAATGACGAAACAAAAATTTTTATTAAAAATGATAGTTTTCTTTAATTATAACACTTTCTGTTCGAACTAGCATTTTTTCTAGCAAAGATACCAAATTTTTTCATAGAAGTAACATTTTTTTGATTGTGATAACAACTTTTCTGTCAGAAGAACTTTTCTTTTCTCTAGGGTAGCAAGTTTTGTTGTACACAAAATATTCGTCATTACACATTAGCGATATTTGTCTTTAGTATGTCATTTCTTTTACTTATAAACCACAACATATTCTCGGAAAATATATTTTTCGTCAGTGATAACACTTTTTCTGTTGGAAATAGAAAGTTTTCTACCAAAGATACCGTATTTTTTCTTAGAAGAAACATTTTTGGATTGTGATAACAACTTTTCTTTCATAAGTAGAAAGTTTTGCTTAGCACAAACAAACCTTCTCATCAAATTATTGATATTTTAACTTAATACTAACATACTTTTACTTAAAAAACAAAAATTTCTCTAACTTGCTTAACACTAACAAACTTTCTCATCAAAGTAACAACATTGTACCCTAATATTAACATACGTTTACTGAACAAACAAAAATTTATCTTAGAAATAATATTCTTCCTCAAGTATAAAAATTTTTCTTTTCGAAAGATAAAGTTAACTAGCACATATACCAATATATTTATTATAAGTAACATTTTTTTGATTGTGATAAAAAATTTTATGTCAGAGGTATCAAGTTATGCTAAACACTGACAAACATTCTCATTAAATTAAAGACATTTTAATTGAATAATACCATACATTAACTAAAAACACACAAATTTTTCTTAGAAATAATAATATTTTTCTTCAGTAATAACACTTTTTCTAGTTGAAATAGCAAGTTTTCTACCAAAGATACAAATTTGATCTTAGAAGTAACATTTTTTTATTGTGATAACAATTTTTCTGTCAGAAGTAGCAAGTTTTGTATAACACTGACAATCATTCTCATCAAAGCAATGATATTTTACCCTAATACCAAGATACTTTTACTGAACAAACAAAAAGGTCTCTTAGAAATAATATTTTTCGTCAGTGATAACACTTTTTCTATTCGAACTAGCAACTTTTCTACCAAAGATACCAAATTTTTTCATAGAAGTAAAATTTTTTATGACTGTCATAACAACATTTCTGTCAGAAGAAGCAAATTTTGCTTAACACTAACAAACCTTCTCATCAAAGTAACGACATTTTACCTTAATACTAACATACTTTTACTGAACACGCACACAAAGTTCTCTTAGAAATAATATTTTACATTTCCATGTCTGAATCTATTTGCTTACATGCCTGGGTTGGTGTTTGGTTAGTTTAGTTTAGCTAAGTTAGGTTAGGTTAGCTAAGTTAGGTTAGGTTAGATATTAAACATTTCTCCATGTTTAAGTTTGGTTTGTTTTGTTTAAATTATCATGAGCGATCATGATAAGCTAACCTAGCCTAACTAAAGCATGATACCCAGTCGACCGTGGGGGATGTGCTGGCGAGTATGGTTCGGTGAGGTTAGATCAAGTTCGGGTAGGTTAAGTTAGGTTAGGGTCGGTACCCCTCCTTACGCGCACATATGTAGGCTAACCTAACATATCCTAACTTAACCAAACCTAACCTAATCTAACCTAACCTAACCATACTTGCAAGAAAATCCACCCATGTCGACTTGGTATCATGCTTTAGTTAGGCTAGGTTAGCTTATCATGAGCGCTCATGATAAGTTAACCTAACCTAACCTAACTTAAACATGGAGAAATATTTACTAGCTAACCTAACCTAACTTAGCTAACCTAACCTAAGTTAGCTAACCTAACCTAGCCAAACACCACCCCCTGAATGTGAGCACCGAGAGTCCGAGATGAAAGTGAAAAAAATAATTTCTAAGAGTAATTTGTGAAATTTTCATGTAAAAGTATGTTAGTATTAAGGTAAAATGTGGTTTCTTTGATGAGACACTTTGTTAGTGTTAAGGAATATTTGCTACTTCTGACAGAAAAGTTGTTATCACAATCAAAAAATGTTACTTTTATGAAAAAATTTAGTATCTTTGATAGAAAATTTGCTAGCTCAAACAGAACAAGTGTTATCACTGACGAAAAACATTATTTCTAAGCAAAATATGTGAGTCTTCAGTAATAGTATGTCAATATTATGGTAAATATCATTACTTTGATGAGAATATTTCTTAGTGTTAAGAAATATTTGCTACTTTTGACAGAAAAGTTGCTATTACAATCAAAAATTTTACTTTTAAGAACAAATTTGATATCTTTGGTAGAAAACTTGCTAGTTCGAACAGAAAAAGTGTTATCACTGACGAAAAATATTATTTCTAAGAGAAATTTTTGTTTGTTCAGTAAAAGTATGTTAGTATTAGGGTAAAATATCATTACTTTGATGAGAAGGATTGCTAGTTTTAAGCAAAACTTGCTACTTCTGACAGTAAAGTTGTTATCACAATCAAAAAATGTTACTTCTACGAAAAAATTTGGTATCTTTGGTAGAAAACTTGCTAGTTCAAACAGAAAAAGTGTTATTACTGACGATAAATATTATTATTTCTAAGAAAAATTTGTGTGTTTTTAGTAAAAGTATGTTAGTATTATAGTAAAATATCGCTACGTTAATGAGAATGCTTGTTAGTGTTAAGCAAAACTTGCTGCTTCTGACAGAAAAGTTGTTATTACAATCAAAAAAATTATAATTCTGTGAAAAAAATTGTTTTCTTTGCAAGACAACGTACTCGTTCGAGCAGGAACATTGTTATCAGTGATAAGAAATATTATTTTTAAGAGAAGGTTTTTTTTTTTCAGTAAACGTATGTTAGTAGTAGGGAAGTATGCTGCTACTTTGATGAGAAATTTTGTTAGTGTTAAGCAATTTAGAGAAATTTTTTTTTGTTCAATAAAACTATGTTATCATTAATGTGAAATATCATTACTTTGATTAGCTTGATTGTTTTTGTTAAGCAAACTTTGCTGCTTTTGAAAGAAAACTTGTTATCACGGTATAAAAATTTTACTTCTATGAGAGATATATTGATATTTGGTAAAAAACGTGGCACTTAAAACAGAAAAAGTGTTATCATTGACGAAAAATATTATTTCTAAGAAAAATTTATGTGTGTTCAGTAAAAGTATGTTAGTATTAAAGTAAAATATCGTTACTTTGAGAAGAATATTTGTTAGTGTTAAACAAAACTTGCTACTTCTGACAGAAAAGTTGTTATCAAAATAAAAAAAAGTTTACTTCAATGAACAAATTTTGTATACTTGCTAGAAAACTTGCTAGTTCGAACAAAAAAAGTATTATCATTGAATAAAAATATAATTTCTATGATACATTTTAGTTTGTACAGTTAATGGAGTTTAGTATTGGGATAAATAATTGTGAATTTGATGAGAAGGTTTTTTTGTGTTATTCAAAACCTGCTACTTCTGACAGAATATTTGTTATCACAGTCAAAAAATGTTACTTGTAAGAAAAAAATCTGTATCTTTGCTAGAAAACTTGCTATTTCGAACATAAAAATTGCTATCAGTACAGAAAAATATTATTTCCGATAAACAGGCGTACTTGTTCAGTACAAGCATAGTAGTACTAAAGTAATATTTCGCTGCTTTTATAAAAAGAATTGTCTGTGCAAAGTAAAAATTGCTACCTCTGACAGCACCGTTGCTTTGACAATCAAAAAATGCTAATTTTTTGAAAATATTTGGTGTACTTGCTAGAAAACATGCTAGTTCAAACAGAAAAAGTGTTATCATTGATAAAAAATATTATTTCTAAGAGAAATTACAGTCCAAGAGACAGATACAGCTCAAAGATATGCACACGGCCCAAAGAGACGCACACATCCAACAGAGACACACAAAGCCCAAAACGACACAAAAAGCCAAAAGAGATATACACAGAGCAAAAAGATTCAAACTGCCCCAAAGAGACACTCAGCCTAAAGAGACACACACAGCCCAAAGAGACACATACACACCCCGAAGAGACACACACACCCCGAAGAGACGCACAAAGCCCAAAGAGAAACACACACACATCCCAAAGAGACAAAAACAGCCCAAAGAGACACACACAGACCAAAAAGACTTAAACAGTCCAATGAAACATATAAACAGACCAAAAAGACTCAAACAGACAACAGAAACACATAGCACAAAAGTTCAAACACAGTCTCAAAAGTCCAAAATAGCTCAAAGAGACACAGACAGCCCAAAGAGGAACACAACCCGAAGAGACAAACACCGACCTAAAAGACTCAAACAGCCCAAAGAGACACTTACAGACCAAAAAGACTCAGAGACCCCAAAAAAGACACACAGTCCAACGAGACACATACAGCCTAATTGGGTTTGTTTAATGGAGTTCTTTACTTTTCTTTGAAAAACTTATTTTGTGGAAAAAAGTGTTTTTTTTTATTTTTTCTAATTAAGAACGAAAATCCTTTTGTGGGAACAACTTATGTTTTTGCGAGGAACATCATTTTTGTAATGAGACCCAGAAAGCGTTTCAAAAAAAAAATTCTTCCCTGGATTTGCCATAAATTCGCTACCGAAATATCTCAACTCTTGCATTTCAATGATAGAAATTCAAAATAAACTTTGAAAAATTAAGAGAATGTAACTGTGACAAGGTAAATCGCAAGAAAACACTACTGAAATATTCCAACTCTTGCATTTCAACGAAAGAAATTCAAAATGAACTTTGAAAAATCAAGAGAATGTAACTGTGACATGGTAAACCATTCTGTGACAAGGTAAACCACGACAGAACACTACTGAAATATTCAAACTCTTGCATTTCAATGAAATAAATGGTTTTGTAGTGCAGTGAGTTTTTACTAGTATTATTAATTTCTTGTTTTTTGCAAGCCGTTCATACTATACCTTAAATGCATTCAGATAATTCCTTGATAAAAAAAAATAGCCGTGACTACCTCAGATATGGGCTTTTCAAGTGATGAATAGGTTATATCACAGGGGGCTAGGATATAAACTATATTCTAAGAATATCTGGACCCTTTGAGTAATGGGAGTATTAAAAAAGCCAACAAATTTTTTTGAAATCAAAAAAATACTGCTTTTAGAAACGAACATTCACAGACCAATTGGAAATTTAGCATAACAACACTATAGGATGCTTCCTTGTATTGTTTAACTGAGCGTAGCGTCTCACATCTGTTCCTTTAAATAGAAGTGAATATTTATCTTGTTCTTGTGTTTTTATGAGCATCCTTATCTGTTTTCTTGTAACACTCGAATCTTCGAAAATGTGCAAGGGGGTATTTTCATGGTGTATTTTGCTATGAATCACATTGCTGTCAGGGGTGACATCCAACTTTGTTCGCTTTTGCTGGGGGGTTTTATCAACAACTTCCTAAAATGAAATTATTTTCAGTTTTCTCAGTAGGTAGCTTGCAAGCTTAAAGACCTAAATTTCAAGCTACTTAAACACATAAGGAAAAGAGCGGAAGTCCTAGATGGAGGCTAAACCCAACATATTTTCAATATGATACTCTCTAAATTAAAGCGTTTTATACTTTTAAAAAATCTTCCTATTTTAATTAAACAATACGTCTCTTAATTTGGTCAAATTGGCCTCCAAAACAAAATTTAATTTTCAATTGCGAAACTATTTTTTACTCATTTTTTGTTATTAATACATAGTCTTAGGAAAACTTCATAACAACATATAGAGTTACAACACAATGATGCTGAAATAAATAGAAAAGGCCAAGGTTAAATTTTCACAAACTCAACTGAAATAAGAAGTAAGTTCTTGAAGATTACAAGAAAACTAAATCTTCCCTTGCCTTTTCGTGAAGAAACTAATTTTTAAAAACACGAGTCTATAGTTTTAAACTTTTGGTATCTTAAATTAAGGACCGTCTATAGGCAGTCTATAAACCTGGCCCAAGCTTATATTCAGGATGATACTCTCTAAATAAAAACGTTTTATACTTTTAAAAAAACTGCCTGTTTTAATTAAATAATAGATCTCTTTATTTGGTGAAATTGGGCTCCAAAACATAATTTAATTTCCAAATGCGAAACTATTTTTTACTCATTTTTTTGTCATTAATACATAGTCTTAGGAAAACTTCATTACCACATATAGAGTTAAAACACAATGATGCTGAAATAAATAGAAAAGGCCAAGGTTAAATTTTCACAGACTCAACTGAAATCAAATTAATTTATTTAATATAAAAAGAAAACAAAATGGTCCCTGGCATTTGCGTTAACAACAGTATTTTACAAACAACGACTCTAAAGTCATGGACTTTTAGTAGCTTAAATAACGGACTGTCTAAAGAGAGTCTATAAACCTGGCCCAATGCCAAATAAGGTTCTTAATGCATTTCACATCTTGAATGAAATATTTTATGTTATTAAATTTATAGCTATGTTCACTATAATATCCCATTGCCTATTGTATCAAGGGTCAAAAAGGGCTTAGATCCCTCACAGTGGTAGCTCCTCAAGGAAGAATTTGAATAACCCTTTTATATTGACTTTTTCTACAAAATAAGTTTTTCAAAGAAAGATAAAGAATTCCATTAAACAAAAATTGAGCAAAACTAAAATCAAATAATCTACCAAACGTGAAACTACCACTAATCAGCATCTATAAATAAATGAAACCCAAACTGAAAAGCAATTACAATAAATAATCGAGTAAAACTCAAAATGAGCATTTTCGGCCGTTTACGATCGTTTATAGCACCAGGCTGAAATTGGTCCTAGATGAAGATGTTAATACAAATCAGGGGCTAATTTTAACCTTGTATTATTACAGAATATGGGCCAAAACCAGTTGCTGTGACTTGTTTTTTCATTTAATAGTTTGCATACAAATCCTCCTTTTCCCAAAGTTTGAGCCTGTCTCACAACTTTATTTTTTAAACTATAAAAAACTTTAGCGTAAAGAGCGAATCCTTATGATTTCAAATATATCAGTTTCATCAAGTTTAGCTATACCAGTCAAAAGTTTTGTATTTTTTGCCAGAAGAAAAATACACGAATATAGAAGTTAGTTACGTAAGTTAATTTGTAAATAGATCCATTTAGCAAAAGAAAAGTAAAATTTTTATGCAAATAAAAGCTGCATTAAATAAAAAACGATCAGAAATTAGATAAAAAAAAAACAAGTTTGTTAAAGCTGAAAGTAAGGAGTGACATTAAAACTTAAAACGAACAGAAATTATTCCCTATATGAAAGGGGGTGCCCCCTCCTCATCGCCTCGCTCTTTACGCTACAATTTTTTTTTTTAGTGCTTTCAAAAGAGCTATCGATTCTAATTAAAACGGCCTTTGTGATTCAGGGGGTTGTGAATCAAAATTTTTTTTTTAAATTTTAACGTAAAGAGTGTGGTATTGACTAAGGGGAGAACCCTCCCCCTAATATGCGTAATAACATACACGTAATAGAAAAAAAAACAATAAAAAAACAAGCGATACGGCTCAATAGTAATCCAAACTTTTAAAAACGGAATTTTGATGTTAATAAATGCATATAAATAATTTGTTTATTATTCTGATTCTAAAAATAAAAATTTTATTAAGTTTAGTATTATTCATCAAAGGCTACGAGCCTGAGAAAAATTTACCCGATTTTTTTTTTTTTTTTTTTTTTTTAAAGAGGGGGGAAAAACCTCCAACAATTTTATTAATTTTAATTAAAATCACACCGTCGGATTCAGCGTATAAGAAAACTCTATTACATAGGTTTCAAGCTCATATCTCCAAAAATCTGCAACTTTGTATTTTTTTGCCAGAAGAAAAATACACGAATATAGAAGTTAGTTACGTAAGTTAATTTGTAAAGACATCCATTTAGCAAAAGAAAAGTAAAATTTTTATGCAAATAAAAGCTGCATTAACTAAAAAACGATCAGAAATTAAATATAAAAAAAAAAACAAGTTTTTAAAACTGAAAGTAAGGAGAGACATTAAAACTTAAAACGAACAGAGATTATTCCCTTTATGAAAGGGGGTGCCCCCCCCCTCCTCATCGCCTCGCTCTTTACGCTAAAGTTTGACCTTGTCTCACAACTTTATTTTTTTTTAAACAATAAAAAACTTTAGCGTTAAGAGCGAATCCTTATGATTTCAAATATATCAGTTTAATCAAGTTTAGCTATACCGGTCAAAAGTTACGCGCCTGAGAAAAATTTGCCTTGTTTTCGAAAAAGGGGGAAACACCCTCTAAAACTCATAGAACTTGACCTTGTCTCACAACTTTATTTTTTTAAACAATAAAAAACTTTAGCGTAAAGAGCGAATCCTTATGATTTCAAATATATCAGTTTCATCAAGTTTAGCTATACCGGTCAAAAGTTACGCGCCTGAGAAAAGTTTGCAATATTTTCGGAAAAGGGGGAAACACTCTCTAAAATTAATTGAACTTTAATGAAAATCACATCATCAGAGAAACCTACAATAGAAGTTAAAAACTCCTATCTGGAGGCTCATTCGAACGGAAATTAAAAGTTATAATTTCCTTTTTAACTAACAAAAAAAAAAATGGAGACTATGCAGGCCCCCTCCCACGCGAATTTTTTTCCAACGTAATCTACTGTTAAATCTTACTTATAAAAACCGTTTGTATAGCACTTGCCGGGTGCATGTAACCCCCCCCCCCAAAAAACTCTCGCACACGTTTTTACACGCAAGCATTTCCTTACAAGTAGAAAAATTAATCCTGTTAGGAAAAAGCTTGTCTACAAATGATAAAAAACTGTTTTTAAAAACAATTAAAAATTGTAAACATAAATATGGAGGAGAGATTTTATTTACATAATATAAAAAAGCATGCTTTGACGTTTCTATCGAATATAGTCGTCATATTCTTAATATTTTGTATTGTTGGAGGGGAGGGGGGCTAAGTCCCTCTGAAATTTGAATATACTAGTAAGACGTTTTTCTTTATTTTTTTTTTTTTGGGAAATATAATAATTAAAATTGTAACAACATTTAAAATTGACAAATCCATTTTTTTAAAAATTTCAAAATATATTACTTAATATAAAATGTTTCTTAAAACATAATTAAAATTGGGGTGCTGTGTATGCACATTATATCGCGTTTTTCTAATCGAGTAAGCTATAGCTTGGTAATTTTTTAAAAAACGACCAATCAAGTTATTATATGAAGTAACCACTAACTTTCTCTAATCGTTTGACACACAAAAAATGAATGTCACAATAGAAAACCTGTCTGCCAACCCATGTAGAGTTCATTGTAATAGGCAAATGGCCCTGGTAACCCAATTACTTGAAAATACACACACATATCCATGCCTCAGGCGTAGGTTTCAAACCCGTCTGCCAACCCATGTAGAGTTCATTGTAATAGGCAAATGGCCCGTGGTAAGACATATTACGCAATCACTGGTGAAAGTACTAGATAGATTACTACTGGGGTGGTTCTGAAGACGCTGGAATAGCTCATTCAAGTCGGGAGGTAAGTTTCTGGCTACGACTCTAGTGAAACATAGTTACAAACTCGGCTTGTCTGCGAAACTTTCTGTGGAGATGTCCCCATAACATAATTTCCTCTTGGCAAATGCCCCCAAGGCGAAACGTCCCCAAACATAAATTTAGTACTTCGCCTTGGTCTTAAGGTGCATTGTTGTTAAATAGCAGCCGAATTTGTTTTTAAAGTTAAAAGAAGAAAAGGTAAATTTAAAAAGTGTTATCATTATAACTTTCTTCGATTTTTTTTTTTTTTTTTGAGTATATATTATGGTGATTTCTTGTGTTAAAGAAAGTTATAATGATAGAAATCTTTCTTTAGGTTTTGTTATTGTAATTAAATTTAACAGTTTGTTTTAGTTCCTTTTTTGGGGGGGGGACATGACTGGTCACTATTTGGAAAAGTTTTATGAGTTGGTAAGAGATAGCCACCGTAAGAAGAGTTTCCTGTGGGGGAACGACACCCTTTTTGACGGTTAAGGCAACTTTTTTATAATGGAAAAGTTTTAGGTAGTGTATGGTGACTTATTGTGTGTCCAGTTCGGCTGCTAATTGATATTTAAAAAAGTGTAGGTGACGCATAAAAGTTAAGAATTAGATTTGTTGCTTAAAGTAAATTTGTTGTCACTGAGAGGAGAGGAGGTGGGATTTAAAAAAAAAAAAATAAAAAATAGGCTTATTGTCGAAGTAAAAACAAGACCAAAGATTTCGATGGGATCCCAAAAATGGAATATATATTGGACTTCTTGGTACAGACAATCGGGTTTGTAGATTTCCGGTCTTCGCCAGACCCGTAAGCATGTTAGCATTTATCTCTAATCAACCGCTTGAAAATGTAAAAAAAAATTATACCGAAGTGCTGACCAAAACGGCTAAATTACGACCAAACGACTATTCTGCCGAGAAGACGAAGTTCAGCTATGGATTCAGCAGCTATGTTTACGCCTATATATCCTCTCCAATCGACAATCGAATTTAGAAAAATCTTTTACTTTTACTAATTCCCGATTTTAGCAATTCCGTGCGAACTACTTGTCCGACAGGAAAATAAAGTTCAAAAACAGATTCAGCGTGTTTCATTACCCTTATATCAAAACTCTAATTAAGATCAGAAAAATATTTTTACCAATTTTGGCCGGATTCCGGGAAAACTAATTGTCCGGCAAAAATATAAAGTGACGGATGAGCAAGTATGGATTCAGTATGCCATTTTACTTTATTTCGAATTTATAATCGACTTCATAACAAACTTTTATTTCTAGTACGCTAAATTTCCGGTTAAAAACGAATGCAGTATGTCTCCTTACCCCTTATACTTCGGATTTTGTTTTCGTTTTACCAAATTTCCGGTTTTGGCAGGATTCTGAGCGAACTACTTTTCCGGCCCAAAAAAACTTCAGATATTGATTTAGCATGTATCTTTACCCCTGTACCGAATCTGTAATTGACTTGCACACACATTTTATTTCTTCCAGATTTCCAGTTACGGACGCATTCAGATTTTTTTTTCAGATTAAATCGGGTTTAATTAAAACAAATAGAAATAAATAAAAATAAATAAACTTCTCTATGCAAAAAAAACGCACGTTGAGTCCCTTAAAAAAATAACGATTCCTCCTAATCACGCTTTACGACTCTCGCTTTACTCTTCAACACAACCACATCCCTCAACCATACAAGTTACTATCTAAGAGATTCCCCCCTTCCTCCCCAAAAGCAAAGCTACCTTAACCTTACAAAAAAATAATCAATAAATACAACAAAAAACAAACCGAGATAATAATGATAATAATAAAAAAAAATCTCAATTACTAATAAAATCTATTTAATGAAATTCAATAAGATATTTTTTCAAGCTATTTTTAAGAGACCCAAGGGAGCTTCTACATCTCAGCTCTTGTGGAAGCATGTTCCACACTTTCGCGCACGCCACATCCGGTGCCAAATCCGACCGTACTGTAGGTGTTCGTCTCACCAGAAGGTTTGAGGCAGATCTCGTGTTCCTAGGATGCTGTTCCGATACCAACTGGAATAGAATGTGGAATGCTGATGGGAGTAATCCGGAGAAAAATTTGAAAACGATAACTGAGCACGGTAAATGATAAAATGATTCACGGGAAAGAAAATCGTCCATATTTCTTATTATTTTCAGGGCACGTTTGTGGATTGAATCAAGCCTTTTCAGGTTGGATGTAAATGTTGACTGCCAAATTGACGCACAATACTGCAGATGAGGCTTGATAAGTCTATTATAAAGTAAACGAGGGGTTTTTTGAGGGAATGTGTGTTTCAGTTTCCTGATAATCCCAAGATTATGGGGGAGCTTCAGCTCCACAGCGTGGATGTGATATACGAAGTATAAGTTTTCGTCAAGGAGTACACCTAGCTACCTGGCATAGCCAGTTTTCAGTCGTCTGATTGTTCCTCGAGAAGTCGTTATTCCTGATACCTCTGGGCGAAGAGGTCCAATCCTTGAGAAGAAGAGAACATAAGATTTGTCAACATTTATTACAAATCGATTGGCATCCATCCAAATGTAAGTTTCTTCTAAGATGACCTCAAGTTTAATCTGGAGCGCTGACATGTTGGTTTCACAGGAGGCCATTGTAGTGTCATCCGCGAACGCCACAAGTTCATCCGATTCATCATCGTTGCTCGAAATTTCTGGGTCGTAACATAACTTGCAGCACCGTGAAGTCGTGGAGTTAGGGTTCAGAACGCGAATTAGGTCATTCACATGAACCAGGAATAACATTGGGCCTAAGATTGAGCCTTGCGGCACACCGAAGTTGACAATGGTGTCATTCAACGGATCTTCTCCTATATAAACACGTCGGCTACTAAGGTAAGACCGGAACCATCGTATAGCCTCTCCTCTAACTCCAATGTACACTAGTTCACTTAATAGAATCCCATGATCCATACTGTCAAACACTTTTTTTATGTCAAGCAAAATAGCAGCTGGCACAAGTCCCAGGTCAAGTGCTTTATTAATGAATAGGCTTAGTGATGCCAGGGCATCTTCCGTCGAGTGTCCGGGTCTGAATCCAAATTGGCGTTGGTTAAGGAAACCCTTAGCTTCCAGAAAAGAGTAAAGTTGGTTCTTCATAGTTTTTCAAACACTTTGGAAAACACCGGAAGAATAAAGATGGGTTGAAAGTTAGATGGGTCGTCCTGAGGGCCACTTTTGTGGAGGGGAATTATTCCTGCCTTCTTGACAAGTGATGAAAACACGCCCATCTCCTAGGAGAGATTTACAAAATGTGTTAAAGGTTCTAGTACGGACGGCAATACTGCTTTCAACATTTTAGTATGGACGCGGTCGAAACCAGAGGCAGATGCTCCCCCCAAGCCTTTGACAATCATCGAAACATCCGTCGAAGTTACAGGAATGAGTGCCATCGACTTGACACACGCTGGGCCCAAAAAGTCCCTGTAGGACTTTCTGGGGGGTAGCACTGTGTTAGCCGTTTTTTCTCCAATTTTTGCGAAGAAGGTACAAAGAGCTTTTGCAACTTGTGCTGGTTCAGTCATGGTTTCTCCATCAACCGTAATTTTGGATAGTAGTTCAGGCTGTTGGTTATTCAATCGTAACACTGAATTTGCTGTCCTCCATACTTTTCTTCCATCCTTCCCAATTTCGGCTAGCCTTTGATTAAAGTAATCTCTTTTAGCTTTTCTGAGAAATGACCGTAGGCATTTCTTATAAATTTCATAACTCTGCAGACTAGCTACATTTGGTAGATTACGGTATTCCGCCCAAAGATTATTCTTTTTATTCATGCGCCTGAGTAAACTTTCTGTAACCCACTGGCAAATTTATGGATTTTTACTTCCATGTTTCTTCATTTTTTTTTTACAGCAACATGCCTCATATAGTGCTGTAAATATATTGTAAAAAATTTCAAATCCTTCATTTAGATCTCCTTTCTTCATAAGGCTATCCCAGGTCGTGTTTTACAAATCCACGGTAATTAACCCTAATTTTTCTTCACTCAGATATACAACCGGAATATCATCTCTAGTTTTTGAAAATGACCTTGTTGCCTTTGTTGTTTCGAAAACGGTACATAAGGGGAAGTGGTCCGACATGTCACTGATGATTACTGAAGCCGAGAGTGGAGGTAGAGTAGAAAAAATATTGTCTATTAGTGAATGAGTACTCTCAGTTACTCTCGTTGGGATAGTTGTCGATGGGTGAAGATTAGATCCAGACATAAGAGTGAGAAGTTCATTAGCGGTATTAGTCAAGAAAAAGTGACTCGAAAATACCTTCTATATTTCGAGTCAATTTGCCATTAACACAGACTGGGTATTCGCTCTTTGTTTAGATTGCCAATCCTCCTCGTGCTGACTCTTTTCTGTGCTCAAAATTCGATGTGTACCCGGGGATATCTACCAGGATGTCAGTCTGCCTCGACAGGAATGTTTCACACAGTCCAAGAACGTCAGGTCGTATTTGTCGGCACATGGTCATTACATCTGTCAGTGACGAACATAATCCTTGGCAGTTGAGCTGAACTATACTGAGCTGAGATTCAGAGCATCCCTGGGGCATACTCATTAACTGAATATATTTACTTCAAGGAAATTCATTTTCACTAAAAAAACAACAATAATTTTCATTACTAATTACTCTATCAAAAATTTCTTCTAAATTTAAGAACGACTTTTCTAACTGTTCTAACTTTTTTTGAGCTGCTGGTAAGGTAGTGGGCCTCGGGGACGAAGACAAGGAACTCAAAACTTACCCAAAACTCTCTGGGAAATGTGGTCGTATCTCGGAGCAAAGTGGAGAGCCGTGAGAAATGCTCACACCCGAATGAACTTCATTGTAACTGCAACAAAAAACTGATGTAAACAAACATGGTTTACCACAAGAAACACAGAAAAATGGAAAATGAAACATTTCTGGAAAAAAAAATCATTCATTTCGGCAAGCGGCGAAAAGAACTAATTCATCAATGACAATCTTTTCCATTTCCGCTGCTGTAGCCCCAATAACACATAATAATAAAAAAAAAAAAAAAAATAAAAAAAATAAAAAAATAAATGAAAATTAAAAAAAACTCTTAACTAATGTTATCATATTTTTCCTTCATCTCTTCGACTACAGCTGGCGGAACTATCAGACAACAACAAACAAATCACACTAATAGTATTTCAAGCATCAAAGGTAGTATCGTCAGGTTCGGCGGGTACTGCCAACTTCAGCGGAACAAAGCAGTCGTCTTGAGATTTAGTCCATTGTAAATTTTGCGACTTTTTGACCTCTAACCACTGTCTTATTCCTCGCTGGAAAACACGAGTTTCTGCAACCTTTTCTGTTGCCGATTTAGAACTTTTCAGCTTGTACCCAAGCGCTAGTAATTCTTTTCTTCGTTTACCGAGCTCAGCTAGCAAGTCTGTTGACACACTGAAACCCGTTTTTTTTTGGCTTTCCACATTCTTTCATAATAGCTGAGCGTTCAGTTTCTGAGAGGCTATTAAAGATAGGCTCGATAGCTTTCTGCTTTTGTGAATTACTTCGAAGGCTCGGCCCAGTTCCAGATTGGGAGGGAGCGGTCTTCTTAGAAATATGATACAATGTACCCATACTTAGCTGATCAGCATCTGTAATTCCATGCTTAGACTGAAAAAATGTCACTAGAGTTTCTCGGAGATTTTCTGTTCCTTGCGGAGCTTCAACACCAGTAGTATTGATACAATATCTCCGGGAAGACAGGTAGGAAATTAGGTACGGGGGTAATAGGAAATTACTGTGTACAATTAAAGGTAACGGGGTAATAGGAAATTACTGTGTACAATTAAAGGTAGCAGGGTAATAGGAAATTACTGTGTACAACTAAAGGCACGGGGGTAATAGGAAATTACAGTGTACAATTAAAGATAGCGGGGTAATAGGAAATTACTGTGTACAATTAAAGGTAGCGGGGTAATAGGAAATTACTGTGTACAATTAAATGTAGCGGGGTAATAGGAAATTACTTTGTACAATTAAAGGTACGGGGGTAATAGGAAATTACTGTGTACAACTAAAGGTAGCGGGGTAATAGGAAATTACTGTGTACAATTAAAGGTACGGGGGTAATAGGAAAATACTGTGTACAATTAAAGACAGAAGACAGGTAGGAAATTACTGTGTATAATTAAAGAGAGAAGACAGGTAGGGAATTACGTTATTAATGATAGAGAGAAGACAGATACCCAATGTAGCTATAATATAAGGTAGCAGACAGTCCCCTCATTTAGGTATAATATAAGGTAGCAGACAGTCCCCCCATATAGCTATGACGATTACAAGCGGGGTGTCTCCCATATAGCTACAATGCTTACAACAAGACAGTCCCGCCAATACAAGCAGACAGTGTAATGACCGGAATTCAACCACCGTGAAAATTCGTGTTGTTTCTGTTCAAAGTGCGTGATGTTTCCTTTGTTTGAAATTGTGAAATTCTTTTTGTAATTTAATTTATTAGGCGTGGTTGACTTATGTTTAACCTTGAACTAATTTACATAAATTAATTTATTATTAATTAATTTACATAATTGCATTAATTTACATAATTACATTAATTTACATAATTACGTTAATTTTTTTTTAATTAATTAATTTACGATTTTTACATTCTAAGTATCTTCCCATTGATTTATATGAAATTTGTGTTTGATATAGGAATCGAACGTGAGACCCGTGATTTCCTAAGGTAAAAGAACGACACGTTAATCGACTGAACCAACAAGCTATTGAACATATTATGATTTTAGAAATACATCCAATGAATTGTTTCTGGGACATTGCCCAACTGATGTTAAGCGTCACAATATCATAACAGGTTCATTCCATTGAACTGGAACAAGTGCAAGCACATTCGATTTATCAATTGTATTTTTGATAGGTGTTAAAAGTGGCCTGTTTCGGGGCATTTTATGGCATCATCATGAGAATATGCATATCACGATGATTTGAGATGAATACTAGACAAACAATTTCTTCTGATACTTGGGCCCCAAGGACACATAAGTAAGAGGAAGGGGAGAGAGACAAACACACGCATGTATTTGTGGGGTGGATTCTGACATACAAATCACCAATGACAGGCATTGAGATAGGCAAACTCCTGCTCAGACGCACAGTCATAAGGAGAGAGACATCCAAAAAGTATGGGTTGATCTAGGTTCACTTAGAGTGGCACGCCACTCTAAGTGAACCTAGATCAACCCAACCTTTTAGATATCTCTCTCCTTATGACTGTGCGTCTGAGCGAGAGTTTGCCTATATCAATGCGTGTCATTGTTGGTTTGTATGTCAGAATCCATTTATTTATATGTGTTTTTTTGTCTCTCTCTCTCACTTCCTCTGCTTATGTGTCTTGGTGAGTGTTTGCTTATCTCTAAGCCGGTTATTGTTGCTTTGTGTGTTTGTCTCTATATACTTCCATGGGTTTTTGTCTCTCTCACTCTCTGGACATAGGCGTCCGGGCGGTTTTTTGCTTATCTCAGTGGCTTTGTTTGTTGGTTTGTATTCGAGAATCCATTTATTGATGAGTGTTTTTGCCTCTCTTCTTTTCTCAACTTATTTTTCTGGGTTGATGTCTGCCTATCTCGATGACTGTGATTGTCGCTTTGTATGTCAGAGTTCTTGCATTAATATGTGTTTTTTTTCTCTCAAACTTCCACTACATGTGTGTCTGGGTGGGTGTTTGCTTATCTCAGTGCCTGTCACTGTCGGTTTTTATTTCTGAATCCATATATTTATACGTTTTTTTGTATTCCTCACTTACTCTTTTTATTTGTCTGGGCGGAAGTTTGCCTATATCAATGGCTCTGTTTGCTGGTTTGTTTGTCAGAATCCTTACATTTATATGTGTTTTTATCTCTCACATTTATTCTGCTTATGTGACTGTTCTGATTGTTGACTATCTCATTGTCGGTTTGTACGTCAGAATTCATACATTTGTTCGTGTTTTTGTCTCCCCCACTTCATCTGCTTATGTGTCTGGGTGGATTTTTGCCTATCTCGATGCCCGTCTATGTCGGTTTGTACGCCTAAATCTATATATACGCATGTGTTTTTGTATCTCTCATTCTCACTGCCTATGTGTCTGAGTTGAAGTTTGCTTATCTCTATGCCTGTCTTTGTCAATTTGTATGTCAGAATTTATACATTTATATGGGTTTTTGTCTCTCTCACTTCCTCTGCTTATGTGTCTGGACGGATGTTTGCCTATCTCGATGCCTGCTTTTGTCGGATTGTATGACAGAAGCTCTATATTTATGTGTTTTTTGTATCACTCACTTCCTTTGATTATGTTGCTTTGTAGGTTTTTGCCTATCTTAATGCCTGTCTCTGTCGGTTTGTATGTCTGATTCAATATATTTGATGCTGTTTTTGTTTCTCTCACTCTCCTTACCTATGTGTCTGGGCGGATTTTTGCTTATCTCAGTGACTGTCTTTCTCAATTTTTATGTCAGAATCAATATATTTATATATGTTTTTTGTCTCTCTCACGTCCTATGCTTATTTGTCTGGGTAGATGTTTTCCTATCTCAATGCCTTTTTTTTTCAGCTGTATTGTCAGAATCCATGTATTAATATGTGTTTTTAGTCACCCTCACATCCTCTGATTATGTTTCTTGGTGGGTTTTGCCTATCTCAATGCCTGTCTCTGTAGGTTTGTATGACAGAATAAATATATTTGATTTTGTTTTTGTCTCTCTCACTCTCCTTTCCTATGTGTCTGGGCAGATATTTGCTTATCTCAGTGACTGACTTTCTTAATTTTTATTTCAGAATATATTTATTTATATGTGTTTTTGTCTCTATTACTTCCCCTGTTTATGTTTCCGGGTGGGTGTGTGACTATGTTAATGAATGTGTCTGTCGCTTTGTATGCCTGAATCCATATATTTGTATGTGTTTTTGTCTCTCTCACTCTCCTGCCTATGTGTCTGGGCGGATGTTTGCTTATCTCAATGCCTGTCTTTGTCGATTTGTCTGTCAGAATCTATATATTTATATATGTTTTTGTCTCTCTCACTTCCTCTGCTTATGTGTCTGGG
>NC_142807.1:47450750-47463250 GCF_049724085.1 Artemia sp. Qi Xiang Cuo | reverse complement strand
GACAGAAATTCAAAATGAACTCGAAAATCAAGAGAATGTAACTCGTGAGAAGGTAAAGGCACAACAAGTCACTACTGAAATAGTCCAACTCTTGCATTTCACGACAGAAATTCAAATGAAATTTGAAAATCAAGACAATGTAACTGGGATATGGGTGGTGTGTAAGTTTTTGTGTGTGTGTAAGTTTTGGCGTGTGTGTGCGTAGGTTTTCGTGTGTGTGCGTGTGTGTTCGTGTGTGTGTGTGTAAGCTTTTGTGTGTGTGTGCATGCTGTGTGCGTACGTGTGGGTGGGGGGGGGGCGGGGGGTGTCTGGGGGTTGTTTGGTGTGGTGGGTGGGGGGTGGGTGTGTTTTTTTGTTTGTTTGTGTGTGTGTGTTTGTGTGTGTTTGTGTGTTTTGCATGTGTGTGTTTTGTGTGTGTTTTGAAATACGTGTTTTTATAAAGGGAAAAAAGTTTTGTACGTGTGTGGTGTTTTTAGTGTGTGGCAGTTTTAGGTGTCTGTTTTTGTGTGGTAAGTTTGTGGCCAGGAACAGGGTGTTTGTGTGTGTGTGTGTTTTTTTTTTAGTTGTTTGTTTTTTGTGTGTTTTGTTGTGTGTGTTTGTTTTTTTGTGTGTGTGTTTTTTGTGTGTGTGTGTGTGTGTGTGTGTGGGTGCCTATGTGTGTGTGTGTGTGTGTTTGTGTTTTGTATGTGTGTGGTGAGTTTTGTTGTCCATGGTGCCTAGGTGTGTGTGTGTGTGTGTGTGTGTGCAATAAAATATTAAAAATATTTGTAAGATCATTTGTAAAATTTAAAATTGCATTATACAGGAATGTATATCAGAAATCACAAGTTCATGCCTGTTTTTGATCTGTTCCAGCACCATATTTATACATTTGTATAACTTTATGTATTCATAACTTGTAATTAGGTATTCATAATTATATACATCAGGTATTCATATGTTCAGGCATCAACCAGTTCACAATCACACACACAGAGAAAAAAAAAAAAGGACACACCAAGAAAAGCACCCAGTCTGAAAAGTCAAAAATAGCAAACTAGTCATCCCAAACTATAGGTTTCAGACAACAAACACCTATGAAAGGCTAAGAAATCCAGCTCAGAAAAGTCAAAAGTAGCAATCCATCCATCCCAAATCATAGGTTTCAGACAACACACACCAACGAAAGACTAAGAAATCTAGCTTATAAAAGTCCGAAATAGTAATTTACATATCCCAAATCATAGGTTTCAGACAACACTCACCTATGAACGGCTAAGAAACCTAGCTCAGAAAAGTCAAAAATAGCAAACTAGTCATCCCAAACTATAAGTTTCAGACAACAAACACCTATGAAAGGCTAAGAAATTCAGCTCAGAAAAGTCAAAAGTAGCAAATTAACCATCCCAAATCATAGGTTTCAGACAACACACACCTATGAAAGACTAAGAAATCCCACTCAGAAAAGCCCGAAATAGTAATTTACATATCCCAAATCATAGGTTTCAGACATCATTCACCTATGAAAGACTAAGAAACCTTAGCTCAGAAAAGCCTGAAATAGCGAAACTACTCATCCCAAACTAGAAGTTTCAGACAACAAACGCCTATGACGGACAAAGAATCATAGCTCTGAAAAGTTCAAATAGCAAACTACGCATCCCAAATCATAAGTTTCAGACAACACACACCTATGAACGGCTAAGAAATCTAGCTCGGAAAGACAAAAATAGCAAACCACTCATCCCAATCTTAGGTTTCAGTCAACACACACCTATGAAAGGCTAAGAAACCTAGCTCAGAAAAGTCAAAAATAGCAAACTACATATCCCAAATCATAGGTTTCAGTCAACACCCGCCTATGAACGGCTAAGAAATCCAGCTCTGAAAAGTCAAAAATAGCAAACCACTCATCCCAAATCATAGGTTTCAGACATTATTCACCTACGAAATACTAGAAAACCTTAGCTGAGAAAAGTCTGAAATAGCAATCCACACATCCCAAATCATAATTTTCTGACAACACACACCTACGAAGGACTAAGAAACCTAGCTCAGAAAAGTCGAAAATAGCAAACTACACATCCCAAATCATAGGTTTGAGACATCACACACCTATGAAAGACTAAGAAATCCAACTCAGAAAAGCCAGAAATAGTAATTTACATATCCCAAATCATAAGTTTCAGACAGCATTCACCTACGAAATACTAAGAATCCTTAGCTCAGAAAAGTCTGAAATAGCCAACTACTCATCTCAAACTCGAAGTTTCAGACAACAAACACCTATGAGTAACTAAGAATCCTAGCTCTGAAAAGTCCAAAAAGCAAACTATACCTCCCAAATCATAATTTTCTGAAAGGACACACCTATGTAAGGCTAAGAAATCTAGCTCAGAAAAGTCAAAAATAGCAAATTAACCATCCCAAATCATAGGTTTCAGTCAACACACACCTACGAATGGCTAAGAAATCCTGCTCAGAAAAGTCAAAAAATAGCAATCCACTCACCCAAAATCATAGGTTTCAGACACCACACACCTACGAAAGACTAAGAAATCCGGTTATGAAAAGTCAGAAATAGCAAATTACATATCCCATATCATAGGTTTCAGACAACACTCACATATGAACGGCTAAGAAACCTAGCTCAGAAATGTCAAAAATAGCACACTAGTCATCCCAAACTATAGGTTTCAGACACCAAACACCTATGAAAGGCTATGAAATCCAGCTCCGAAAAGTCAAAAGTAGCAATCCACTCATCCCAAATCATAAGTTTCAGACAACACACACCTACGAAATACTAAGAAATCCAGCTCAGAACAGTCAAAAATAGCAAAATACATATCCCAAATCATAGGTTTCAGTCAACACACACCAACGAAAGACTAAGAAACCCAGCTCAGAAAAGTCAAGAATAGTAAACTACTCATCCCAAACTATTGCTTTCAGACAAAATTCACCTACGAAATACTAGAAAACCTTAGCTCAGAAAAGCCTGAAATAGCAAACTACACATCCCAAATCATAATGTTCTGACAACACATACCTAAGAAAGGCTAAGAAACTTAGCTCAGAAAAGTCGAAAATAGCAAACTACACATCCCAAATCATAGGTTTCAGACACCACACACCTATGAAAGGCTAATAAATCCAACTCAGAAAAGCCCGAAATAGTAATTTACATATCCCAAATCATAAGTTTCAGACAGCATTCACCTACGAAATACTAAGAAACCTTAGTTCCGAAAAGTCTGAAATAGCCAACTACTCATCCCAAACTCGAAGTTTCAGACAACAAACACCTATGAGTGACTAAGAATCCTAGCTCTGAAAATTCCAAAAAGCAAACTACACCTCCCAAATCATAATGTTCTGACAACACATACCTATGAAAGGCTAAGAAACCTAGCTCAGAAAAGACGAAAATAGCAAACTACACATCCCAAATCATAGGTTTCAGACAATACACACCTACGAATGGCTAATAAATCCATCTCAGAAAATTAAAAAAATAGCGACCCACACATCCCAAATCATAGGTTTCAGACACCACACACCTAAGAAAGACTAAGAAAACCAGATCAGAAAAGTCTGAAATAGCAAATTACAAATCCCAAATCATAGGTTTCTGTCAACACACACCTATGAAAGGCTAAGAAACCTAGCTCAGAAAAGTCAAAAATAGCAAACTAGTCATCCCAAACTATAGGTTTCAGACAACAAACACCTATGAAAGGCTAAGAAATCCAGCTCAGAAAAGTCAAAAGTAGCAATCCACCCATCCCAAATCATAGGTTTCAGACAACACACACCTATGAAAGACTAAGAAATCCAGCTCAGAAAAGTCAAAAATAGCAAACTACATATCCCAAATCATCGGTTTCAGTCAACACACACCAACGAAAGACTAAGAAACCTAGCTCAGAAAAAGTCAAAAATAGCAAACTACTCATCCCAAACTATTGGTTTCAGACAACATTCACCTACGAAATACTAGAAAACCTTAGCTCAGAAAAGCCTGAAATAGCAAACTACTCATCCCAAACTAGAAGTTTTAGACAACAAACGTCTATGAAAGGCTAGGAAATCGAGCTCAGAAAAGTCGAAAATAGCAAACTACACATCCCAAATCATAGGTTTCAGACACCACACACCTATGAACGGCTAAGAAATCCAGCTCAGAAAAGTCAAAAATAGCAAACTACATATCCCAAATCATATGCTTCAGTCAACACACACCAACGAATGGCTAAGAAACCTAGCTCATAAAAGCCAAACTACATATCCCAAATCATCGGCTTCAGTCAACACACACCAACGAAAGACTAAGAAACCTAGCTCAGAGAAAGTCAAAAATAGCAAACTACTCATCCCAAACTATTGGTTTCAGACAACATTCACCTACGAAATACTAGAAAACCTTAGCTCAGAAAAGCCTGAAATAGAAAACTACTCATCCCAAACTAGAAGTTTCAGACAACAAACGCCTATGAAAGGCTAAGAAATCCAGCTCAGAAAAGTCGAAAATAGCAAACTACACATCCCAAATCATAGGTTTCAGACACCACACACCTATGAACGGCTAAAGAAATCCTAGCTCAGGAAAAGCTCGAAAAAGCAAACTGTCTCAGCCCAACACTATTCGCCTCAGGACAAGACTAGCAACCTTTACCGTGAGCCTGCTTAGCAAACCGTTTCCCCAGAAAAGCTGAAGTAGCAAGGCTACATCCCAAATCGTAGGGTTCAGACGACGGCACATCGGCGACCGCTGACTGGCGCTGGGGAGGGCCCGCTTGGGTGGCCTCAGCTTCAGCCTCGGGGCTGCTCCTTTGGGAGTCCGGGGCCCTTGAGGACCAGGGAATTTCGGGGCTTTGAGGGTCTGAGGATTGGGCCCTTGGGGGTCCAAGTTGTAGACGGCTACCGGGCGGACCGGAGCTGTGTTCTGGCGACCACAGTTGGTCCTCGCCATTAGATGGGCTCTCTTGGCATCTCGAGGAGCATCTCCTGGGATGTTTAACAGAGGGCGCCGAAATAATCTGGCCTGGCACTAGAGGTTGTCCCTAAATTGGGGGTCTGGGGGGCACTTTTGTTTTAGGCACACAGTATTGGTCAACTTAATAAGAAGCTTGATGCCTGCGTTGGCTACACATCTTGGGTGCGACCGGGGGAGTGGCCTTCGGGGCGTTACCGGGGGGCCCCAGCTTGGGAGCCTGACGTGGGCAATGGGGAACCAGTTTGTTGTTTCTGTCGAGGGTCAATCATTCCCTCAGGAAACAACAAATTGGTTCCCTTTCTGGGCAGACTCAATCAACCAATGACATCATCTGTCAGACTTTAAAAATTTTCGCATAGAAACGATTCTCCAGGAATAGATCCAAGTCATTAATGTCTTTGCCTTGGAAACAACTCTTTTGGTCGAACTCCAAAGGATATTAATAGCCAAAGGCCATGAAAACAATTCTCCAAGAAACATCTTAGCGATGAATTGTTTTAGCGCGGGAATCAGGTTTCTTATTAATTTGAAATGCATTAGCGCAGAGATGCCAAAAACAAAAGGAACACGCTGAATTACGTTTAGGGATTATTTGGGCGAAACTGTTTTAGACAGGTTATGGAACTATTTCGGAGAAACAGTTAGAGACATTTTAAAAGATGATTTTTGAAGAGATTTTAGAAGAGAATTTAATGGTGAAACTCTGTGGTCGTTATAATACACAAGTTTCATTTGAACAGTGTTGTGAGGTCCTCTAACCCAACCCCAAAGGGTTCCAATCCTCCTACCCCAACCCCGAAGGAAGCCCCCGGTCCTCAAAGGCCCCCCAAGCTCCCAAAGGAACACCGGCGCCCCCAAAGGCCCTCCCTGAGCCCCAAAGGCCCTCCCTTAGTCCCCAAAGGCCCCCCAAGCTCCCAAAGGGCCAACCGGCCCCCAAGGGTCCCACAGACCCTCAAAGGCTCTCCCCGAGCCCCCGTCTTTCGTTGATGTGTGTTGTCTGAAACCGATGATTTGGGATGTGTAGTTTGCTACTTCAGGCTTTTCTGAGCTAAGGTTTCCTAGTCTTTCCTAGGTGAATGTTGTCTGAAACCTATAGTTTGGGGTGAGTAGTTTGCTATTTCAGGCTTTTATGAGCTAGGTTTCTTAGCCTTTCGTTGGTGTGTGTTGACTGAAACCTATGATTTGGGATATGTAGTTTGCTATTTTTGACTTTTCTGAGCTGGATTTCTTAGCCGTTCATAGGTGTGTGGTGTCTGAAACCTATGATTTGGGATGTGTAGTTTGCTATTTTCGACTTTTCTGAGCTGGATTTCTTAGCCTTTCATAGGCGTTTGTTGTCTGAAACTTCTAGTTTGGGATGTGTAGTTTTCTATTTCAGGCTTTTCTGAGCTAAGTTTTCTAGTATTTCGTAGGTGAATTTTGTCTGAAACCAATAGTTTGGGATGAGTAGTTTGCTATTTTTGACTTTTCTGAGCTAGGTTTCTTAGTCTTTCGTTGGTGTGTGCTGACTGAAACCGATGATTTGGGATATGTAGTTTGGCTTTTATGAGCTAGGTTTCTTAGCCATTCGTTGGTGTGTGTTGACTGAAACATATGATTTGGGATATGTAGTTTGCTATTTTTGACTTTTCTGAGCTGGATTTCTTAGCCGTTCATAGGTGTGTGGTGTCTGAAACCTATGATTTGGGATGTGTAGTTTGCTATTTTCGACTTTTCTGAGCTCGATTTCCTAGCCTTTCATAGGCGTTTGTTGTCTAAAACTTCTAGTTTGGGATGAGTAGTTTGCTATTTCAGGCTTTTCTGAGCTAAGGTTTTCTAGTATTTCTTAGGTGAATGTTGTCTGAAACCAATAGTTTGGGATGAGTAGTTTGCTATTTTTGACTTTTCTGAGCTAGGTTTCTTAGTCTTTCGTTGATGTGTGTTGACTGAAACCGATGATTTGGGATATGTAGTTTGCTATTTTTGACTTTTCTGAGCTGGATTTCTTAGTCTTTCATAGGTGTGTGTTGTCTGAAACCTATGATTTGGGATGGGCGGATTGCTACTTTTGACTTTTCTGAGCTGGATTTCTTAGCCTTTCATAGGTGTTTGTTGTCTGAAACCTATAGTTTGGGATGACTAGTTTGCTATTTTTGACTTTTCTGAGCTGGATTTCTTAGACTTTCATAGGTGTGTGTTGTATGAAACCTATGATTTGGGATATGTAATTTGCTATTTCCGACTTTTCTGATCTGGATTTCTTAGTCTTTTGTAGGTGTGTGGTGTCTGAAACCTATGATTTGGGATGTGTGGGTTGCTATTTTTTGACTTTTCTGAGCTGGATTTCTTAGCCATTCGTAGGTGTGTGTTGTCTGAAACCTATGATTTGGGATGTGTAGTTTGCTATTTTCGACTTTTCTGAGCTAGGTTTCTTAGCCTTTCATAGGTATGTGTTGTCAGAACATTATGATTTGGGAGGTGTAGTTTGCTTTTTGGACTTTTCAAAGCTAGGATTCTTAGTCATAGGTGTTTGTTGTCTGAAACTTCGAGTTTGGGATGAGTAGTTGGCTATTTCAGACTTTTCTGAGCTAAGGTTTCTTAGTATTTCGTAGGTGAATGCTGTCTGAAACTTATGATTTGGGATATGTAAATTACTATTTCGGGCTTTTCTGAGTTGGATTTATTAGCCTTTCATAGGTGTGTGGTGTCTGAAACCTATGATTTGGGATGTGTAATTTGCTATTTTCGACTTTTCTGAGCTAAGTTTCTTAGCCTTTCTTAGGTATGTGTTGTCAGAACATTATGATTTGGGATGTGTAGTTTGCTATTTCAGGCTTTTCTGAGCTAAGGTTTTCTAGTATTTCGTAGGTGAATGTTGTCTGAAACCAATAGTTTGAGGTGAGTAGTTTGCTATTTTTGACTTTTCTGAGCTAGGTTTCTTAGTCTTTCGTTGGTGTATGTTGACTGAAACCGATGATTTGGGATATGTAATTTGCTATTTTTGACTTTTCTGAGCTGGATTTCTTAGTCTTTCATAGGTATGTGTTGTCAGAAACCTATGATTTGGGATGGGTGGATTGCTACTTTTGACTTTTCTGAGCTGGCTTTCTTAGACTTTCAGAGGTGTGTGGTGTCTGAAACCTATAGTTTGGGATGACTAGTTTGCTATTTTTGACTTTTCTGAGCTAGGTTTCTTAGCCGTTCATATGTGAGTGTTGTCTGAAACCTATGATATGGGATATGTAATTTGCTATTTCTGACTTTTCATAACCGGATTTCTTAGTCTTTCGTAGGTGTGTGGTGTCTGAAACCTATGATTTTGGGTGAGTGGAATGCTATTTTTTTACTTTTCTGAGCAGGATTTCTTAGCCATTCGTAGGTGTGTGTTGACTGAAACCTATGATTTGGGATGGTTAATTTGCTATTTTTGACTTTTCTGAGCTAGATTTCTTAGCCTTTCATAGGTGTGTCCTTTCAGAAAATTATGATTTGGGAGGTATAGTTTGCTTTTGGACTTTTCAGAGCTAGGATTCTTAGTCACTCATAGGTGTTTGTTGTCTGAAACTTCGAGTTTGAGATGAGTAGTTGGCTATTTCAGACTTTTCTGAGCTAAGGTTTCTTAGTATTTCGTAGGTGAATGCTGTCTGAAACTTATGATTTGGGATATGTAAATTACTATTTCGGGGCTTTTCTGAGTTGGATTTCTTAGTCTTTCATAGGTGTGTGATGTCTGAAACCTATGATTTGGGATGTGTAGTTTGCTATTTTCGACTTTTCTGAGCTAGGTTTCTTAGCCTTTCCTAGGTATGTGTTGTCAGAACATTATGATTTGGGATGTGTAGTTTGCTTTTTCAGGCTTTTCTGAGCTAAGGTTTTCTAGTATTTCGTAGGTGAATGATGTCTGAAACCTATGATTTGGGATGGGTGGATTGCTACTTTTGACTTTTCTGAGCTAAGTTTCTTAGTCTTTCGTTGGTGTGTGTTGACTGAAACCTATGACTTGGGATATGTAGTTTGCTATTTTTGACTTTTCTGAGCTGGATTTATTAGCCTTTCTATAGGTGTGTGTTGACTGAAACCTATTATTGGAATGAGTGGTTTTCTAATTTTGTCTTTTCTGAGCTAGATTTTTTAGCCGTTCATAGGTGTGTGTTGTCTGTAACATATGATTTGGGCTGCGTAGTTTGCTATTTGAAAATTCAAGAGCTATGATTATTTGTAAGTCATATGCGTGTGTTGTCTGAAACTTCTAGTTTGGGATGAGTAGTTTCGCTATTTCAGGCTTTTCTGAGCTAAGGTTTCTTAGTCTTTCATAGGTGAATGATGTCTGAAACCTATGATTTTGGATATGTAAATTACTATTTCGGGCTTTTCTGAGTGGGATTTCTTAGTCTTTCATAGGTGTGTGTTGTCTGAAACCTATGATTTGGGATGGTTAATTTGCTACTTTTGACTTTTCTGAGCTGAATTTCTTAGCCTTTCATAGGTGTTTGATGTCTGAAACCTATAGTTTGGGATGACTAGTTTGCTATTTTTGACTTTTCTGAGCTAGGTTTCTTAGCCGTTCATAGGTGAGTGTTGTCTGAAACCTATGATTTGGGATATGTAAATTACTATTTCGGACTTTTATAAGCTAGATTTCTTAGTCTTTCGTTGGTGTGTGTTGTCTGAAACCTATGATTTGGGATGGATGGATTGCTACTATTGACTTTTCTAAGCTGGATTTCATAGCCTTTCATAGGTGTTTGTTGTCCGAAACCTATAGTTTGGGATGACTAGTTTGCTATTTTTGACTTTTCTGAGCTAGATTTCTTAAACTTTCATAGGTGTGTCCTTTCAGAAAATTATGATTTGGGATATGTAATTTGCTATTTCCGACTTTTCTGAGTTGGATTTCTTAGTCTTTCATAGGTATGTATTGTCTGAAACCACAAAAACTTACACACACACACACACACACAAACATCACACACACACACACGTCAAAACTTACACACACAAAAGATTAGACACACAAAAACTTACACACACACACACAAAAAAACTTACACCCACACGCAAAAACATACACACACACGCAAAAACTAACATGCTCACAAAACCTTAAATGCACACAAAAACTTACACACACACTCAAACTTACACATACAAACAAAAAACTTACACACACACACACACAAAATCTTACACACACACACAAAAAATAATGCACACACACACACACACACACACACACACACATACATACAAAACAAATAACAAAGAAAATGAAAAAAAACAAGAAAATAAAAACTTACATGCACGACCAATATTACAAACTCACACAACCACTTCAACTCACACACAAACTAATACACACACACACACGAACACTTTCAAACCCACAAGCACGCTTACACACACACACACACACAAAAACTTACACACCCACACATCACCACATACACACACACACACACACGGAAACATACACCAGCGCGCCCAAACAAGCAAACACAAAAAAACTTACACACACACACACACACACAAAAACAAACACATGCACACGAAAACTTACATACATACAAAAACTTACATGCACACAAAACTTACACACACACACACACACACACACACACACACACACACACACACACACACACACAACATACACACACACACACAAAACTTACATGCACACAAAAACTTACACACACACACACACACACACACACAAAAACTTACACATGCACACAAAAACTACATGCACACAAAAACTTACATGCACACAGACACACACACACACACACACACACACACACACACACACACACACACACACACACACAGAAACTTCACATACACACGCCAAAACTTGCACACACACACAAAAACTTACACACACACACACACACACACACACACACACACACACACAAACTTACACATGACACACAACAAACTCACACACACACGCACAAAAACTTACACACACACACACACACACACACACACAAAACTTACACACACACACACGAACACACACACACACAAACTTACACACACACAAACACACACACACACACACACACACAGCACACACACAAACACACACACACAAAAAACTTACACACACACACACACACACGAAAACTACACACACACACAAAACTACACACACACACAAAAGCTTAGACACACAACACACACACACACACACACAAAACTTACATCCACACATGCAAAACTTACATGCACACAAAAACTTACATGTACACAAAAACTTACACACACACACACAAAACTTACACACACACACAAACACACACACACACACACACACACACACACACACACACACACACACACACACACACACACACACACACGCACACACACACATACACACACACATGCACACGAAAACTTACATGCACACAAAACTTACACACACACACGAAGACTTGACACACAAAAGCTTACACACAAAAACACACACACAAACTACACACACACACACACAAAAATTACATGCACACAAAAACTTACATGCACACAAAAACTTACACATACAAAAACTTACACAAACGCACAAAAACTTACACAAACACACAAACACTTACACACACACACACACACGATAACTAACTCACACACACGAAAACTGACACACACACACTCAAAAACTGACACACAAACAAAAAATTACACACTTAACATATCACTGTAACATTGTCTTAATTTTTAAAATTTCATTTTGAATTTATGTCGTGAAATGCAAGAATTGGAATATTTCAGTAGTGACTTGTTGTGCTTTACCTTCTCACAGTTACATTCTCTTGATTTTTCGAAGTTCATTTTGAATTTCTGTCATGCACTGCAAGAGTTGGAAAATTGGGGTCTTAGTCCACCAGCCCGAATGGTGGAAGTCGACTAGCTCAGTATTGGGGTCCCACTCCACCAGCCTGAACGGTGGAAATTCACTAGCTCAGTATTGGGGCTCTCAGCCCACCAGTCTGAACGGTGGAAATCCACTAGCTCAATATTGGGGTCTCAGCCCACCAGTCTGAATGATGGAAATTCACTGTTTAATTTAGGTTAGGTTAACTTATCATGAGCACTCATGATAAGTTAACCTAACCTTTTCCGGCGAGTATGGTTAGGTTAGACTAGATTAAGTTAGGTTAGGTTAAGTTAGGTTAGGTTAGCCCATGTACGCTTCACTTAGGTTAGCTTAGGTTAGGTGAGAGACAGGCAAAAAGTTAGGTGTATGATTAGGTTAGGTTAGGTTCGATTAAATTAGGTTAGGTTTTTCCGGCAGTATGGTTAGGTTAGACTAGATTAAGTTAGGTTGGGTTAATTTAGGTTAGGTTAGCCCATGTACGCTTCACTTAGGTTAGCTTAGGTTAGGTGAGAGACAGGGAAAAAGTTAGGTGTATGATTAGGTTAGGTTAGGTTAGATTAAATTAGGTTAGGTTAAGTTAGGTTAGGCTAGGTTAGCCTACGTACAGCGCGCATACGTAGGCTAACCTAGCCTAACCTAACTTAACCTAACCTAATTTAA